>NC_071281.1:17024919-17047419 GCF_023375685.1 Ictalurus furcatus
TCATTAAATCTCTGAAACTTCTTTTCTAAAAACAACAACAACAACAACAACAACAACAAAAAAACAAATAACGAAGAACGTACAGTGAATCTAAAGCTTGTAGAGTGACATAAACAACTGTACAAACTACACAAACGGGTGCAAGGGCGGAGGACATACCTTTACACACGACGATAGCTATAACCCTGATTTATTTATTTAAAGGGTCACGTGTGTGTGTGTAACAATTTGTGCAAAGTTTAAAACATCCAGAAAAAAAAGTAAAATGATATCCACTGGGTTTTTTTTGTTTGTTTTTTTTTGGGGCCGTTTGTAGATAAAGGTGCAAAATACGGGGCGGAGTTTATGCAAATAAAGTAATTTATTATTCGTTTTATGTGTAAGTTTGGCGAATTTTGGAGAGCATGTTATTCTTGCTGTTTCTGAGATCACCGGGTGACAATTTTGAGAATCTTTCTCAAGATTAGATTGATTAGAAATGACTAAACGGTTGTTTGTATTTGTTTTGTGTTTGTTGTCTTTTTTAATAACGTAAAAACGCTTCCACGGAATTCTTTTTAAGGTCTTGTGAATTTTTAAAGTATGCTTGTGGAATTTAAAAAAAAAAAAAACAAGCTCAATTTTATATATATATATATATATATATATATATATATATATATATATATATATACACACACACACAAACTGTATATAACATACACAGCACATTCTATACTTCCATTTGCACATAACTGTATATCTTTGATAGCATGTCTGTACATATATAATCCTGTCTATTTTCGCTATGTCTTTAGTACTGTATTATATTGAATTTTATTGCTTGATTTATTTATTTATTTATTTATTATGCATATTGTGTGATGTTCCATTTTTTTCCTCTGCACTGGAAGCTCCTGTCGCCAAGACAGATTCCTGATGTGTGTAAACGTACTAAGCAATAAAGCTCGTTCTGATTCGGATCCTGATTCTGAATTTGACCTTGTGATTAACCGTCCTGTCTGCTGCTCCTCCTCCACTGAAAATGTCCAAACTGACACTGTTCTCGACTGAGCATGGGGCAGCGTGATTCTTGCCCCAATGGGCCTCTATGTGAAGTTCCCATTTTTGACCACTAGGTGAATTATAACTATAAGAATACGGAGCTATCTAGAAAGAAATCGATGTAGCACCTGTCGTAAGTGACTCAAAAGATTTACTTCGTATTTCAACATCATTTAAAATATACGGAGTTCTGAATGAGGATTTCATGAAAATGAGTATTTGTTGAATTGCTGATATATCATTTAATCCACCACTTTTGTAGGTGTTGTGATTTAAGCAACTAAATTTTTTTTTTTTTTTAAATTATTAAAACCACCGTCTACATTTTTGGAGGGAAAAAGGTGCTCTGTTCACCCAGAGGAATGCTCGAAGGTCCCATGTAGAACCCTGCAGCAGAAGGATTCCTTTTCAGAAAAGGTTGCAAGTTGAAATCCGAAAAAAAGGAGTGCAAGCATGGAATTTATTCGAGTGCACAAACAATAACGTTTGTTTTTTTTGTGTTTTTTTTTTTTGCTGAGAGATAGACAGCTCGTGGAATTTTCCTGATAAATAATGAGCAACTGAATTTTTGGACTGCAAACAGAAAGAAACAGCAGCTGATTTCATCACTGAGTTAGATAGCACCAGATACTTTATTAGCAAAAAAGCCAAACTGATCATTAATGTACAGAGCAAAATGCTTAAATCTTATGAATACCACTGAGGTTCAATATAACACAGATATTGCTAAGTCTAACATTGCTAACACAATTAAACTGAGTGTACCGTCTGCCCACTCTGTCGGCCATCTAGGCCACGCTCTCGGGATTAAACCAGAAACCAGAAACGGATCAACAAGATGGCGCGGATTTGAAATCATTGTTAAATTGGACAAAAAAATGGCGTAAATAATGTGGCGTCTTTGCCTCGAATGACACAAATAAAACATACAGAGTCATAACAGTGCAATGCATCTTATATGTGAATGTGTCAGTGTAAGAACCTGATAGGTCAGGAATTTCCTCTTAATCTCTTAATCACAAGCTGATTGGCTCTTTTTAATGAAGACACGGGACTTACGTGATGCAGCCGCCATGTTGAGTTTTACGTGTTGACGCTTTCATATTTTAAGCAGTGGACTCGTGTGTACTCGAATATTGTCATGATTAATGGTGTGTGATAACCAAACCGTGAAGGGGATAATCCACATGTTTAGCACCATTTTCGTGCACGACGCCACGTTAAATCCTGTCTTTGATTGACAGCACTCACAGAGCTCAGACGGCGACCCACACAAAACGATGTTTGCTTTACAGAGCCACATGGGTCTGAATGCGTCGAGGTTGCCATGGTGGCGCCGCTAACCCGACGTTGCTACATGCTAATGGGGTCGTCTCCGAGTCGTCCTCCCGATGGGAATTTCGGGGCAGCGAGAAACCCGTCGATAAATGGGCCATTCATTGCGGGGTTGGCTGTTTGTTTAGGATGATAAAGGGCCATCGGGATGGACACTAATACCCTTTTTGTTTTGTTTTTTAGAGATTATACGGATAAAACTGAAGAAAGAGTCCAAAAAATAAAGACGCCATCGGATTTCTCGGCTTAGTATCTGTGAAGCAACATTGAGTTGCTCTGTATTTGTCTAAAGGACCATCAGTGAGCACCTGCTGCCTGGTTAATCTTCTCCAAACAGAGAACAACCGAGAAGCTGAAACAAAACACGACCATCAGAGATCACCAACGGGGGCACAGGATTAGAAACCGAAATCTGAATAAGGTGTAAAGCTGGCCGTGTCAAGCAAACGAGTGAGAAATTAAAGAAAAAACTAGGCTCTCTGTTATACTCCATGGGCATTCCGTTATTTATTTATTTATTTATTTATTTATTTTCCTGAGTCACCGCAAATCAAGCCGAACATTTCTATCGTAACGGCGTGTTTTCTTCTAGGACGGCTCCGTCCCCATTCTTCGTGAACGAGAGTTCTCGCTGAATAGTTTGATGTAAATCATACGCAACAGCCTTCACTTCACACTCACCAAATCTCGATCCAATTGAAGATTTTGGAGCGACATGTTAGACAGCGACAGCGCTCTCTACCACCATCATTTGGAGCGACGTGCTACCACCATCAGTCTCTCTACCACCATCATTTGGAGCGACGCGCTACCACCATCATTCTCTCTACCGTCATCATTTGGAGCGACGCGCTACCACCATCAGTCTCTCTACCACCATCATTTGGAGCGACGCGCTACCACCATCAGTCTCTCTACCACCATCATTTGGAGCGACGCGCTACCACCATCAGTCTCTCTACCACCATCATTTGGAGCGACGCGCTACCACCATCAGTCTCTCTACCATCATCATTTGGAGCGACGCGCTACCACCATCAGTCTCTCTACCACCATCATTTGGAGCGACGCGCTACCACCATCAGTCTCTCTACCACCATCATTTGGAGCGACGCGCTACCACCATCAGTCTCTCTACCATCATCATTTGGAGCGACGCGCTACCACCATCAGTCTCTCTACCACCATCATTTGGAGCGACGCGCTACCACCATCAGTCTCTCTACCACCATCATTTGGAGCGACGCGCTACCACCATCAGTCTCTCTACCACCTCTCTCTACCACCGACTGAGGGAAAACCTTTCAGAAGAATGGTGTTCATCGCTCCGGTACAGAGACTTGTAGACTCAATGCTAAGGAGCTGTTCTGGTGGCTCGTTCTGGATAAACACCTTACTTACACGCTTTACGATGGGATTTTTTTCGTCGCCTGTCTGTAAAAACCGAAACGTTCTCTTGCAAGGCGGCAGAGATACAACGTATGCACCATTACCACCACCATAAACATAACATCAGGGATCCTTCTGCAATTTGTAGCTGAGTCACTGAAATGTACACTTTTTTACAGATTAAGACCTTTTGCAGATAAAAAGACCGTAAGATCTGAGAAATAAAGAGAGAAAAAAAAATCACAAGAAAACAAGGTTGCGAAACCTTAACAAGCTCACCACAGATGCTGTTTTTTTCATGTAAGTAAATGCAACAAGAGGCTCACGGGTGGTGTCGCAGATGTTCACAGCAGCTGTTTATCAGCCTTGTCTTACGTTTCATCTAGCCTACAAACACTGCTCTAGAATTCAGAGATAGAGCTCATTTCTATTAATGATGTTTCTACACTATTTTGCTGTTTCGTTTCCTTTTGCGCTAATGTGTATCTAACCACTCGAGTGGATTTTCATCGCGTAATGTGCTTTAGGTTGGCGTTAACATGCATAAAGTTGGCAACCGCACATATTTCATGTTCGGCGTGTTCAAACTGTATCTCTACGCCATGCGTCATTTCAAATTCGGTCAAATGCTTCGTTCGGATCCTTCTCAAAATACGGACGTGTTTAAAAATATAGGCGTTATTGAAACCAGTCCCGATTCACAGCCACTAAGTACCCAATTAACGAGCCGTGATGTCATCAAAACGACCCGACGTCTCTTGTACGTAACGTCGATCGCTTGAGAGCAAGCTAGCGAAGTGTATAGAAGGAAAGTAATTATAGGAGAGAGGCCATTCGTGCCAAGTGTACACTGTAACCATGACAACCAGTCCTAGCTAGTATCGGCTAACTAACTGTTCCTAGCTTTCTGTCTAGGTTAGGTGTATTATTATCAACAGTGCAGATATAAACTTGACCGTATGCAGCTACAGTTAAAGAGGGACGTCACATCATGTACATCTGAACGCCATGTACTAATTATTTCCAGTTACAAAATTGGCACTCAAATATTTGCGATGTTGTAAAATGTCCTCTGTAATAAGAGTTTCACTTAATTCGCCAGGAGAATGTTTATTTTTCTCGCGTGCCACCCCAATGTGTGCGATTAAAAAAAATTAATTGTCTGACGTCACTTTTGTGAATTTTTTTTAATAGCGTAACCAAAAAAAACAAAACCGACTAGCATCAGTGCTTTTTAAAAGCAGCCAGGTTTCCCATAGGTTACGTGTACAAACTAAACAAAATCAAAACAGACAGGGCACGTGTGAAAGCACCTTGAGTATTTCTTTCCCCGCTTTTTCCGTTAGACATTAACATCGATAAAGTAGGTTTTCGACTGAAGAAAGGTTTGAGAACCGCTGCTTTACACATCATTACAGAGATTCGAGGTGGACCACAGATACGGTGCATTAACCCTAAAACAAGTATTAAATATAGACCTTTAGAGAGCATACGCCTACGATACGTTTACATCCACACAGAGATATACTGTACGAGTATGGAAACCAGCTCAACTTGTATCTTCCCCACTCGAATAATGGCCAGAGGGCAGGAGGTAGGATATCAGACGTGATATTTTATAGATCAATACAGAAAGGAAAAGGAGATCCAGCGTAGTGTTGCATCCTGATTAAAGAGATCCTCCTGTTTCTTTAAGGTGAGACACTACAGGTAGAAATAATCCACCGTTTTTTGTTTGTTTGGATTTTTGGATGAATTGCGATATAAGGTTACACTGTACTTGGCTAAACAACAATAACAACAACAATAATAACAACTATAAATATCTAAATTCTACAAAAATATAATGTTTTTGTCTGCTTCCGGCTACCACGTTATGTGAACCAAGGAAGCAGGTTTAAGCTCCGCCTACTCGGCACAATCACACACGTCATGTCATATGTTTCCTGCTTTATGTCAATGCAACGGGTCATGATATATGTTTTCATTTTCTTTATTTCCTTTAGTCGTCCCCCCTCCCCCTCCCCCTCCCACCAAAAAAAACCAAAAACAAAATCTAAGCTGCAATCAGCAAATTTAGGATTTAAATTTAGAAGGATATTACACAGGGATTTCCCAAAGACCAGATTTTTTATTTTATTAAGTATGCAAATGTATGCATTTTTAATTAGATGAAGCCTCATTTGGATAAACAGTTGTCAAAATATCAGCAATTAATCTTCAAAGATACATTGTAATATCAATTTTACTTTAATTTTAAAAAAGACCCAGTTAGTGTCTCGCCTTAAACAGATGGAGGTGGTGCGTATCATATCAGTGTTGTGATATAATGACATTATAAGCTTACGCATTATCATCAGACTCCATTGTTACTGGACATTAAAATCTATTTTTTATACCAATTGTATTTTTTTTTACCTCCAGGTGTAACCACTCACTCATTACCCGCTCGTTCTCCGCGATTCCTTCCTTCTCCCATTGACAGTCGGCGCTTGACCGCGCCACGCCCTCGCTGCCACACATAGGTTAAAGGCGTCCCCTGTATCGCCATAGCAAGAGTACAAATATAGTAAATGCTAAGGCTAAACTGTAGATAATTGGCACCTCCGATAATGATAAAATCCTTTTTTAAAAGATTTTAAAAGAAAGAAACATTGGAAAAGCCGTTCTAGCCAGAAAGATGATTCCGTGATGACTGCGTTCGACCGATCAGTGACCAGCATTATTATTAGCTCCACCTACACATCCCTGATCGGGACATTTCGTAACCTGGTAAGAAGGATAACCAAGTACGACTTGGCAGTGGAAATGATGAGCAAATGAGCGATGAGGGATTTTTCTTTATACCACACCACACTGGGTGGTGGAAAAGTCATGACTTCTTCACACTACGTTCTGGAGACAGAAACTGTACAAACTACCAAAAAATATGCCACTAAAACAATCACCAGAGTTCTATAAGCAATAACCTGACTCCTTAGTTTGCTGTACAGCGTAACTACAGTCTAGGCTGGTGGATACAGGCAAAAACGTGGACTGTATCATTCACATTGCAGTGATGAACAGCATTTTTGGTCCTGATTGTATTTATTTATTTATTTATTTCTTTTTCTGGAGACAGGCGAAAATCCTGACGGAGCCAGAGCGGCGCCGAGCGAGCAACGAGAGCAGGGAAAAATTCAGTGGAGTCACACTCACGGTGTAATAGCAGTGATCCGTGATTCATGATCCAAACACAAAAGAGTCACTGACTGTGATGTGTGGTGGCCTGGGAAAACCCTTCCCATGGTGAAATTTCAACATTTTTGACCATAGTCCTGCAATAGACGATTTTTCCTCAGACTGACCGTTATGATGTGATGTGATTGGATATGATCTCCACAGGAAGTTAGCCAAAGCATGGATTGAAAGTAGCGTAAAGAAAAACATTTCCGTCTCTCTTTTTTTGGTAAAATATATTTACGTTGTTTTTGTTTTTTTTTTCAAGTTGAGGTGTGAAACAGTTATTTGTAGAAAATTTTGGTCAAAACCTGATTCTGAATCCTTTTTGGCTGGCTTCCACATTCGAGCCACAGCATCCGTGTTAGGTTTAGCTGTCATTTAAAAAAAAAAAACTTTTGTGATAGTCTTTTACGCGGCGTTTTTACGTTCTCGTGAACGTAAGCTGTGTTTTCTGTCTTATCGACTTTGTGAGAGAAAACAAGAAGGGCCGGCGAAGGAACTACCTTGTTTCAGTAAACATTAAATGGATAAAAAGACTTATCAATTCATCAATTAATAAAATTTGTGCTGTGCTACAAAGACGAAGAAAACACTTAAAGCAGACGTGCGAAAATATATTATTAGCATAAAATAATTTTGGTCAAAAAATCTGTTTTTGTCACTTTTTGGTATTCCACATCTTCCAAAATTCTTCCTGGAGGCTTTCCCCAGACCACCACACAACCGTTTCCCTCCTCGCCTTTGTAGCATACTTTTCATATTATAAATGCTGCCTAAAAATCCCGGAACAAAACATCGCACTTTTGTTTTCAAACCCTTGAGAAAAACAAACATCGTGATAAATATCATGTAGAGATCTTCACCGGAACATCGTTTGGAATGTATCTCATTTTCAGAAACATGAACAACGATATATATATATATACATATACAGTATATAGCAGTTATATACAATCTGCTAATCTTCGCTAAACCTGTTTGCATTTCAGTGACACGCCCCCTTGCAAAGGAAACATTTCGCTTCACTGTAATGTGAATGTACTGTATAAAATATAAATAATATTTGTGTTAAGGCTAAAAGTATGAACACATCCTTAGGATGTCCATTTCTTCAATACGCCCAGCTTAGCATGTGTGTGAGAGGTGTGTGTGTGTGTGTGAGAGGTGTGTGTAATGTAGCTCTATTCATTCTCTGGTATATTGTTGGGGGAGGAGCTTCGCTTGGCAGTTGATGGACAGGTCACGCACTTCCCGTCTGCTCTGACAGGCCAGGCTTTATGGATTTATGGATTTATGGATTTATTTATTTATTTATTTACGTGTTGATTCCTGATGAAGTGATCACACTGTGACGTTGACGAACGGCGGCGCACCGTATCAAAGTCATATTACTGACATCCGGCCATTTCACCGGGTCTAGATTCCCACCATGATAAAACCTGTGCTTGACTTCCATATCTATATATTTACAAATATATTATTATTATTATTATTATTATTATTATTATTCGCTCTCCGCTATTCTCATATTCTCAGACAACACAATCACAGACGTCCACCACACGGATGTTTTATACATACATACATACATACATACAGTGATCGTGTCTGATATACAGCATCTCATCTTCTCTTCATAACACACGGTGAATGGAATAAAAATTGATCCTGAAATTATTAGTAGAAGTGCAATGCATCTCTAACAGTCTTTAGATTCGACTAAACTGTATGGGTTTTTTTTTTTGTTTGTTTGTTTTTTTTTTTAAATACAAAAAATACATATAAACCCTACACAATGTGGAAAAGAAATGGCAGAATTTATAACGATGGCATCCGTGAAGTTGAATGAGGTACGCACACACACACACACACACACACACACACACACACACGCACACACCAACAAAAAAAAAACGAAAGAAAAAAAAAGAAAGAAAGAAATACATTTCATTATAAAAAAAAACAAACAACAACAAAGCACAGAGACAACAACCGCGTCGTTATCTTGAGGTAGAACATTGACTTCAACGTTTGGAAGTGCTATATGTTGGATATTTTTCCTCCTCCTGTTCCCTTAAACGAGAGGAGACGAACGGTGGTTCTTGGTGTTTGAGGTAGTGCAGCACCCGTTCTTCTTGTTTTCTTCTTGTTTTCTGACCGAACACAAACAAAAACAAAACAAAAAAAGCTTCCTACAACACATTCATTCCGGCTGAGGTAGGTTTCTGTTGTACACCCCAGGATTCGGGGAGGAAGGGTGTGGGTGTGTGTGGGGGGGCACCATGATTTAAAACCCGGAGGCATTTTATAAAGAAAAATATATTGATATTGTGGAAGAAAAAACATCCTGAGATAATAGGAGCAGTTTAAAATCCCTGGAGAAAAGGCTGAAGTCTTCGCTGGATGGGGTTGTGAAATCATTGGCAGGCTGAGAGCAGGCAGCAGGACTCTTCTTTTCACAGAAAATAAACACTGATAAAAAACAAAATGTGCTGCTGGTAAAAAAAAAAAATATATATATATATATATATATATATATATATATATATATATATATATATATATATATATATATATATATATCTCACTTTATTTCCCTTCCAATGATGAAATCAGTCCGTGGCTGAGTTCCACCTTCTTCTTTTTTTTTTAACGCTCTCCCAGTTATAGAGTCCAAC
This sequence comes from Ictalurus furcatus, assembly GCF_023375685.1. Taxonomy (NCBI): domain Eukaryota; kingdom Metazoa; phylum Chordata; class Actinopteri; order Siluriformes; family Ictaluridae; genus Ictalurus; species Ictalurus furcatus. The sequence goes on from NC_071281.1 coordinate 17,034,588, forward strand.
GAATTCCCTGTAAATGTATGTATTTAACTGATAAACTCTATGAAATTCAAATAAACAAAAGAGGAAATCTTTCGGTTGACCTGAGAGGGAGAGGAATTTACTGAGTGGATTTTGACCACAAGAGCTCACGTTTATCCTTCGTCTGCCTGGACTTCAGTACGGTAAGGTACCTGGCGTTCCTCCATCAGCCTGAAATCATCCAGAGGAAGCGTGGACATCTGAGTCTCGTTTAGCGAACAGGAGACCAGCAAGTTTTCCATCTGAAAAAAAAAACCCAAAACAAAACATCAATACAGAGGTGACAGTGAGCTCAACACATACAACTAAGTAAAATTCTAAAAATAATAAGAATACATTTTAAATGAGCAAAGTCGTCTCATAGGACGCTTCTGTCTTTATTACAAATGGATAGACTTTGTAAAGTTAACAGAAAGTATATCTTAATACGTGAAAATATCTTCAGTGTAATCAAACTGAACGAATATCTCTCATTATAGTACAGCGATGGCGAATTCTCGATTCTGATTGGTCAGAAGGTGTTAATTAAGTTTCTATAACAGTGGCTGCAAAGCAGATGGCAGGTTTATATTAATGTGCTCCTTCAGATGTGATATTGTTTCTATAGTAACAGGGACTCACTCAGAGGGACAAACGCTACACGTATATGAATAAAATAAAGGTGTTATTCATTTTTATTCTATATGGAAGTCAGGTCAGAAATACAGAAAATTGTAAAGGGTTCAGAAACTTTCAAGCACCACTGTGTACTAATGAATACAATTCATTTTCGATCATTTAGGACATCTGATGACGGCCCCTTTCTCGTCCCCAGCCCGAGCTGTTTGACACAAAATAAAACAGTGGAAAAAGGCAGTGGAAAACCGTTCCCAACACAAACATAAACGAGGGCAGAGTTCTGCTGATAAGGTCAGTGTAAATGCTAACCCCGCCTTCTCATGCTATCCCTGCTTTTGCTATGAAGATGGCCTCTCGTAATGGTCATAAAATGAAGAGGATCTGTCTCTCACCATGTGCGTAGCATCAGTTGGACCTGAGACGAGTGTTTCCCTCTCACTCGAGACGCCGATGCACTTCACACCGTTACTGTCGATGCTGGACGTGTGCAGGCCGTTGAGGGCCAGAGTTCCCTGTGAAGACGAGGAAGACTCCAGAACCACGGCTGCTGCGGGAACCGTCGCATCACGTCCCACCTGAGGAGCAGCCTGAGCAGTCTTACACACCATTAACCTGCATAGAGAGAGAGAGAGAGAGACAGAGAGAGAGACAGAGAGAGAGACAGAGACAGAGAGAGAGACAGAGAAAGAGAGAGAGACAGAGAGAGACAGAGAGACAGAGAGAATGAGACAGAGAGAGAGACAGAGAGAGACAGAGAGAGAGAGACAAAGAGAGAGAGACAGAGAGAGAGAGAGACAGAGAGAGAGAGACAGAGAGAGAGAGAGGCAGAAAGAGAGAGACAGAGAGACAGAGCAAGTGAGATAGAGACAGACAGAGAGAGAGAGACAGAGTGAGACAGAGACAGACAGAGACAGAGACAGACAGAAAGAGAGTGAGACAGAGACAGAGAGACAGAGAGAGTGAGACAGAGACAGACAGAAAGAGAGAGAGACAGAGACAGACAGAGAGAGACAGAGACAGACAGAAAGAGAGAGAGACAGAGAGAGACAGAGAGAGAGAGAGAGACAGAGGCAGACAGAGAGAGACAGAGAGAGAGAGAGAGACAGAGGCAGACAGAGAGAGACTTTTACTTTTAGTTGTACTAAATGTTTACTAACATCTCTGAGGAAAATGTCGATATTTCCCTCATGTCTGTCTGGTTTCCAACGCCACTTTTCCTTTACACTGGCCACATAAAAGCCTGAACAAACAACCCCGTGCTAGCTAGCTAGCTACATTTTGCTGGTCCGCGTGACATATTTCCAAATCAGTGGAGCAGATTTCTTTTCAATGAAGTTGCCCTTTAATGACTGAATTGTAGTTGTACCAAGTTTTTACCAATACATCTGAGCAATTCTGCTATCTAGCTAGCTAAATCGGTAGCCTTAGTCAATAGCTACTTTATATTCAGCATTCAAATTTCCCAGTTGCCTAGCAACAATGCTCTCATATGGTTTACCAACTTAACCATTAAAATGTACTCCTTATGCTAGACAGCTAGCTACTGTGAGCTTAACTATTTAAACCTCAAATTCATGCCTGCCATCTACTGTGTGTGTGTGTGTGTGTGTGTGTGTGTGTGTGTGTGTGTGTGTGTGTTTGCCCACCTTCCCCGGTAGCTGAACATGAGAAAGAGGACACAGAAGATGATGCATGTGACACCGATGTGGATACCGATGATGATGCCGGTAGCGGAACTTTTATTTTGCTCCTCCTTGATACAGTCACATGGAGGGTTCGAGACTGCACACACACACACACACACACACACACACGCACACACACACACACTAAATGTTAGAGAGGACATGTCACAGCTATTGACATTAACAGTTATAAGTGCTTATGTACTTAAGTGCAGTTAGATACTGCGCGCGCGTGTGTGTGTGTGTGTGTGTGTGTGTTACCTGACTTCTCCACTGCCTCCTTCAGAGATACAAAGCGCAGTGTTGCGTTTCCATCTCCGTACTGATTAAACGCAAGAACCTTGATCTCATACACCGCTGCTGGATCTTCACAGAGAGAGAGAGAGAGAGAGAGAGAGAGAGAGAGAGAGAGAATGAGTGTATGAGACTAAAAGCAATTAGCATTCAAGCTAGACATTGCCAAAGGTCGAAATAAAAACGTCAGTCTATGAGGCTTAAAATATATGTCTATACAATATATATATATATATATATATATATATATTCATGGATTACATTCAAATGATAATGATAAGGTTCCAGCTTCCATCTGACGTTATATAGATCGGACTCTGACTGATGTCTGCTTCCGAAAAGGGTAAACAAACATGTCTTTACAGAACACATTTTCTCGAAACCCCGATTAGCATCCGATTCGGATAACCCATCCAGTATCTCCTTACATTTTAAATATAACACATATAATAAAATATAAAGTATAAATATAATAAAAATCTATCTATCGAACAAAAGAAAAAACAAATCAGTCAAGTCTCGTTCTACGTAAACGCTTCCAGTTCCAAAAGTACGTGTGTTTTCCATATTCAATTCCAGCCTTTACTCTTCGTTACGGGATCCGATGTCCGATACGTTTTCTCCGATATCCGATCCACCGAGTCTGACCAATCCGAATCCGAAAATCAACAGCGCTGTAGTATAAATCAACATGATTCATTTTCAGATTTCTAGGCATGTCTGAAACATCACAAAACCACAAATTGCTGATTCACAACCTGATATCACGAGAACGGGATTTTGTTTGATTTCAGACCGAATAATAAATAAATAAATAAATAAATAAAGGTATAAACTCTAATTACCACTAACCTTAAGCTCCTTAATGGAGTCACGGAAATAGCTACACGTTTGCACGTGGGATCATGTTGTTAGAAGTTAAATAACGTACAATAAACCTGTGATTAGCAGGAGGAGGAGAAGATGGAGCTGAACTGTACAGGACCTCGGCACCGCAGAATGAACGCTTCGGTAGTAGATCAGTCTCTACACCAGGAAATAAAGAAGGAAAAACGCACTGTATACGTCTCATTGATTCCTCACCCATCAGAGAGATGTCGTAGTGTGTGACGTTGCGGGAGAAGGTGACGGGGCCCGTATACTGCGGCTCCTGGGCTTTGCGGTAATAAAGCTTAAAGCCATCGTGCTGACCCATCTTAGTGGACGGCTCCCAGACCGCCTGCACCACGCTGGAGTTCACCATCTTAGTGTGGAGATACGGAGGAGCCGGAACTGCAGGAACGGTAATAATATCAGCTAAAGGTGTGTTACTGTAAGTTGTTCATAAAGCAAATGGACACACAACGTTTTGACCAACGTACAGTACGGTGAGACTGGAGCAAAGATGCCTTCAAAAAGAATGAAATGAATTGTTTTTACATTTAAAACAAAAAATACCATAAAGATCAGTAAACAGAAATAAATGAAACAAAGGCAATATTTGGTGTGATATAAAAATAGCAGTCTGTGGTACAGTGTGCGCAGGTTTATAAGGAAATGAGCTGTAAGTGTTATCGAGCTTCTTGCAGAACCAGACTCGGTTCTTCTGGAGACGTCGACTGTCGCACTCGCGACTCATTTCTGCAGAGAAACCCGGCAGCTTTCATTGTGTTTATTGTCTGAAAAGTGTCTCTTATGTACTGAATACGCTGCTTTCTTCACTGACACACACACATTTCTCTCTAACGTTTCATTTTGTGCTGGAAAACTAATAATCATAAAATAATTCATTAAAAAAACTAATAATCATAAAATAATTCATTAAAAAACACCAATAATCATAAAATAATTCAGTAAAAAAACCAATAATCATAAAATAATTAATTAATAAAATGAATAATCATAAAATAATTAATAGATAAAAACTAATAATCATTAAATAATGAATAATTAAAATGAACAATCACACAATAACTAAAAAATAAAATGGATAATCATTAAATAATTAATAAATACAACGAATAACTATAAAATTATTAATAAATAAAATGAATAATAATACAATAATTAATAAATAAAACTAATAATTAAAAAAAATTATAAATAAAAAGAATAGTCATAAAATTAATAAATAAAAGGAACATCCATAAAATAATTAATAAATAAAATGAACAATCGTTAAATAATCATTAAATAATGAATAATTAAAATGAACAATCATACAATAATTAAAAAATGAAATGAATAATCATTAAATAATTAATAAATACAACTAATAATCATAAAATGATTAATACATGAAGCTAATAATCATAACATATTTAAGACATAAAACTAATCATAATAAAAATAATTAATACATACAACTAATAATCATAAAATAATTAATAAATAAAGCTAATAATTATAACATATTTATGACATAACACTAATAATAATAAAATCATTAATCAGTAAAATGAATAATCATAAAATAATTATCAAAAAAATTGGGTGCCTAAGACATTTGCACAGTACTACACATTTTGGGAACATTAAAATAAATATATATATTTTTTTGTTTGTTTTTTTTTTTATAGTTTTTCGGTGTAAATTTACAGGTAGCAGTGAAGCAGTGAGCCTTAATCCAGACTCGTTCATCAATGTCCTTGGATTGAAAAGACGAAAAGGTTCATTACTGCTGCACCACGGAGTCTAAACACACCTAGATTAAATGAAATGAAATTAAAAGCACCTGTGCTGATTTGGATGAAAATGAGATTACGAAATGCAATTTTCGCTTTTACATTTTAAATTTGTACATTCTTTTTTTTTCATATGCTAGCTTTACAATATAGTAGTTTATGAAATAATTTCAATTAAAAAAAAAATCCATTACATAAATAAAGTAAATCAATATACAGTACGCACCCGTAGGAGCAATTCGTTTTCTCTGCGTTCTGCACGACACGCTGCTGAAACGAGTCCCTGCGCCCACCGGCAACATCATTAGCAACTCATAAAATAACCGGCTATTTATTTAATGGCTCCACTTATGCATTTCACACCCGTGTGTTTACAGAAGCTTATTAAAGCAGGACTGAAATGAATGTTGTGTATACAAAGAGGTTTAATCGGGTATCTTTTTAATTTTTTTCAATTGAACTTTTTAATTCTTTTTTTGTTTATCTCTTACATTCGTTACTGAATTAAAGGTCCGGTAGGAATAGCGTTATTTACCCGTGGAAGCGTATGTGTGTGTGTGTATGTGTGTGTGTGTGTGTTTTACCTTCTCCGAGCGTGTTCTCCTGGGCCGTGGCGGAGGCTTTGCTCGCTCCACGCGAGGTGTACGCCTTCACGTAGAAGCTGTAGCTCGTGGAAGGTTCGAGATCGGCGACCACCTGCTGGAGGGTGACTTTACTCACCGCCTCCTGATACTCCATTTCCATCGGGTCTGAGAACGACAGAGATTACGTGATTTTTAAAAAAATTTAATAAACACATGATACGTAAGGAAGAAAATCATCAATGATGTGGCGTAATAAAGAAGTAGATCATTTCCCTATAACCGCCTGTCCTGAAGTGTCGCATTCCAGTTAAACCACAAAAATCTACCAAGAATGAACATTTATATTTATCCCCTGAAGAGAAAAAAAAAAGAGACACGTCGTTCTCTGTCCTGTTACAAAACGTAAAGTTTACAGATCACTGACACTGGAGACTCCTTACAGTTCTCTTTAGAGTATTACTGTAGAGACGGTATTAGAACAAGTGCATTAATATGACCCTATCGGTTACATGTTACAGACAGAACTACGGTCTGAGCCGTGTTTTTATACAGAAACAATGCACACCTTCTGACCAATCAGATTCAAGAATTCAACGGTGGTATAACATGATATACCATGATGTAAAAAGACACACAGAGCTCTTTTAACTGGCTTCGCTGGAGCAGGGATTGTATTACTTCCCCGACGTTTATATGAGTGTTATTGCTACATGAGATGGTAATAAATGGGTTGGAGGCTCGGGAGATGATAAGTGGCCGGCGGTACAGGAGTAATTTACTGCACTGAACTACACGGCAGCGGTGGAAAACTGAATCCGTATGCGTTTCCATTTGAACCAAGTGTTATTCGTTATTAAGTCCGTAACATATTCATTACGGTTCCTTAACAAATTCATGCCAGGTTCCGGGTTCTTATGGACGCTCTGGAGTTTGACGCACAGTTTTTCTTTTTTCGCTTTGAGTCTCATGACCCGAGGCTTAATCCATGTTGAAAATTCTTTAGAGCAAGGCACAGACGCTGGATCTGACTGTAAATATTGTAAACATCACAGCACAGTTATTATCCTTTAATGGTAAAGCAAGCGTCACACTGAACTCTCTCTCTCTCTCTTTCTCTCTCTCTCTCTCTCTCTCTGCCTGGTAAAACGGTTCTAATCTGAAAGCATTCTACTGTAAGGTTCTACATACAAGTTTCAAGGCAGCGGTTCCTAGATTAGGGGTCATGATCCCGTGGGGTTGCATGAGTCACAAAAATGGGTTCTCCAGCAATGACCAGGGATACCATAGCAACCACTTACCAGCACCCTAGAAACCCCCATAACAACCACCTATCAACACACAAGCACACACCTGGAATACCACAGCAACCACCAAGTACACTCTAGCAAAAACCTGGATAACATAGCAACCACGTAGCAACACCTAGCAACCAACTACCAGCACGCTAGCAACACCATAGCAACCACCTCGAATAACATAGCAACCACCTACCAACCCACAAGCACATACCTGGAATACCATAGCAACCACCCAGTACACTCTAGAAAAAACCTGGATAACATAGCAACCACCTAGCAACACCCTAGCAACCAACTACCAGCACGCTAGAAACACCATAGCAACCACCTCGAATAACATAGCAACCACTGAGCAACACCCTAGCAACCACCTACCAGCACCCTAACAACCACTTAGCAACACCATAGCAACCACCTTGAATACCATAGCAACCACCAAGCAACACCCTAGCAACCACCTAGAACACCATAAAAACCACCTAGCAACACAATAGCAATCACATGGAATACCATAGCAACCACCTACCAGCACCCTAAAAACTACCTGTAATACCATAGCAACCACCTTGAATAACATGGCAATCATCTGGAATACCATAGCAACCACCTAGCAATGCCCTAGCAACCACCTGTAATACCATAGCAACCACCTAGCAACACCACCACCTGGAATACCATAGCAAGCACCTAGCACACTCTAGCAACCACCATAGCAACCACCTAGCAACACTCTGGAATGCCATAGCAACTACCTATCAAAAACACTAGCAACCACCTTCAAGACGATGGCAACCATCCAGCAACACAATAGCAACCGCCTCGAATACCATAGCAACCATCTAGCATCACCCTAGCAACCACGTGTAATACCATAGCAAACACCTGGAGTACCATAACAACCACCTAGCACACCATAGCAACCACCTAGCAACACCCTGGAATACCATAACCACCACCTACCGGCGTCCTAGCAACCATCATAGCAACCGCCTAGCAACACCATAGCAATCATCTGGAATACCACAGCAACCACCAATCAACACCCTAGCACCCACCTGGATAACACAGCAGTGTTACACTTAAACTGTATTCCACAAGCCTTACTAAACCAAGTGGATGTTGTTCCTGGCTTTGTACCTGCGGTCTTGCGGATGTGCAGCACGTAGCCGATGATGTCCTGTGTGTTTTGGGCTGGCTCGTTCCACGACACCTGTATGGAGGTTGGCGAGAGGGCGTCGGCGCGTACTCCGGTCGGGATGCCCGGTAACCCGTCGGCCCACAGGACCGTGAGACGGGCGCTGGCCTGAGACGAGCCGGCGCTGTTCTCCGCTATACACTGATATATCGCTTCATCCTCCTGGCTGATGCTGGAGATGGTCAGTGTGCTGTAGCAACAACAAGAGAAGCAGAATATTAAAAGGAGAAAAAGAGGGAAAAAAAAGAGATGATTTAGGTGCTGCATTAGGTTCATTCGCTTCAGTGCTTATATAAACAGCTCTCCGTATTAAATCTGCCTCAAGCTGTCTGGATGATGGATATCACGTTTGACCTAATCGCACCACTCGGATCGACACGATCAATTCTGAAACCGCCGCCGCTGAGATAACGTATCTGCCTCTTAAATACACGGAGCGAGTGAAAGTACCGGAAAGTAACTACAGTAATGCTAAGCTGTAGCATCAAAGAAATCGCCTTTAGAATGACACGTACCTGAACCAGAAACCAAACCCGGAACCGAAATCCAAATATATTTCGAAATCACAGGATTTTTGACTGATTTTTTGAAGAAAACCTGCTCCTCCAAAAACACGACATCCCTCAGACCACCAGAAAATGATTTTTATTTTTATTTGTAGCTCAGTTTTAACGAGTCTACATGTATACATTCTCCACATACCCCAGCATGGTATGAAGTTGGGGTCAGAACGCAGGATCAGCCATGATCTGGCGCCCCCTGGAGCAGTGAGGGTTAAGGACCTTGCTCAAGGGCCCAACAGCGGCAGCTTGGCAGCGCTTGGGCTCGAACCCCCGACCTTCCGATCAGTAACCAGAGCCTTAACCGTCAAGCCACCACTGTCCGAAATCTTATTATAATTGTCAGTTTGTTTATTATACCTCAATACCACAGACATTTAAGTGTCAAAACATCGGTTTCTTTCTCTCAGATTCTACAGTGCGCTTTTTTTGGGATCCGCTTCCTTAAAATCTTTATAAGCTTTCCCCTACGTCAGAATTGAAATCTCTCACAGTGCTAATCCAATGAATGTAATCCGAACTCCCACGTGGACGCGCGCGGTGTATCTCTTCCTGCACGGCTAGTCCTTTCTCATATTTCCGCCGTCCTTTCCAGCCATTCTTCGTTCCTTTTTCCACGTTTTGCGGTCTCAAAATCAGCTCATTGCACGTTCTATTAATCTGTCGGTTGGGATGAACTGGAATCCTGTTTATTTTCGTCTCTTTCTCCTTTCATTTTGGCGCAGCTGGTTTTTTTTTATTTATTTCCGAGTAACGCCACGGATCGCGTAAAGCGGCCTTGAGATCGAGGAAAGCGCCATGAAAGTAAAACGTAGTCTTATTAAAACTATCATCATTCATTGCCGTAGCCAGCTAAATGCAGACGTCTAACTCTATCGAAAGGACTAATCAGACGTTCCAGACTCACCGGGCGTTTTATTATCCATCCGCAAAATTCGGAACGTTATTAATGTTCTTACAAAATAAGGTTTTACACGGAAACGTATACATTTCTTCCATTTGTCCCTTTGGACAAACCTCTTAAAACCCTAACAACCCTTAAGGAACCTTTTATTATTATTTTTTTCTGTCTTAGAGTCCATGCATAATGTATAAGATCCTGCGTTTGACTTTACGGTCCTCTATTCAAATTTGTGCTTTGTGATTTAGAAATCAAGTGCGTAAAGTATCTGTATGAGCCATGAGGAGAAAAAGGAAAAGCGACTGCGAGAGATTTCATCTTTTTACATTTTTTTTTTTTTTAGGGTTTTAAAGAAAAGTACCGAGCGACTCGTTGCCGTCTTTGCGGTCTCGGTCGTACCGTTGGTCTTTTATTCCCATGTGCGTTTATACGTGATACGAGAGTATTATACATATACGAATATATGAATAAATAATCAGGGTTTTTTTTTTTTTCTGCTAATCCCGAGGCAGTTAAACAAGAAGAATGGCAAAATATGCAAAGGAAAAGATGGCACTGGGTTCTTACAGCTTTTGAAGTATTTTTTGAGTAATGAAATGACGTACAGTGCAAACTTTAATAACCGATTATATCGGTTATTTACATTAAACCGAACGGATGGAAAAGGTTCATGGCTGTTTTTCTTTTTAAAACCGTGGTGGAATACGGCTTACACGGCTTACGGGTTTCTAAAAAAAAAAAAAACCCACCGTGTCTCGGACCCCAAACCCCGGCACAAGGCGGTCACATGACACACTGCAAACCTGATAAGAAAATGTCCTGCTTACACAGTACGCTGTGATCTTTACAAACCGTGTTATCTCTCGCGTGTGGCGTAAAATAGAACCATCATAAGCCCAGTACACGGAGTCTTATTTCAGCAATAACTTAATCCGGTATCTCGAGAGAGTATAAAAATGTCCACAGACAGCTGTGTGAGTAAATTTCATTCTCACGCCGGGCCACAGATCGCAGAAGAGCCTCCGTCTCAGCAGGACGAAATAACGGCCGTAATCAAAAATAAAACGACGCTCAAACCAGACATCAGCAATTACGGGTCGCTCATGAACGATTCGCTCGACTCGAACTAATCTTTTCTACGACTCGGGAATGACGAGATCCGTTCGTTTTCGTGTCGGCCGCGTTCGTGAGATGAAAGACGCACGGGCTCTGTACAGGAAGCAGAAACGATGACCTCCCTTTCGTTCGTTTGTGACATCACGTGACGTGACAGCCGCGTATATTCTGTATCGGATACAGAAATTAGTCCATAATTCCCAACCTTCCTTACGATCAAGCAGGTAGTCCGGATTTATTTTTACTCTTAGAGTCACACGACGCGTTTCTGGTCTCAAATTTGAGCTTTTTTTAATTTCTTATAATGATGGTTCTTTTCCATAACACTAAATCTGGTAATAAAGAGTTAGTTAACGCTTTAAACTTTTAAACCGGGCGGCCGGCCGTCACGTGACCAAACAAGGAACGACTCGGACCTGAAGACCCAGTCGAGTGGTGAATGAATCATCTGTTCTCATCGTTTGTCCTTGGCTGCATTATCATTTTTGAATATGATCAAGGTTTGCGTAAGGGGACGCGTCGGGGGAATCTGGCTATTGAATATGTAACGTTTTTAATTAAATTCTGCTCAAACGAACGAAATGAATGAAACGACTCGGATAAAGGGGCGGCTGTGGATCGGGTGGTAGAGCGGGTCGTCCACTAATCGTGGGGTTGGAGGTTCGATTCCTGGCCCACGTGACTCCACATGCCGAAGCATCCTTGAGCAAGACACTGAACCCCAAATTGCTCCCGATGGCAAGTTAACGCCTTGCACGGCAGCTCTGCTACCACTGGTGTGCGAGTGTGTGTGTGAATGAGAACCAGTGTAAAGCGCTTTGGAACTGCTAAGGTAAAAAGAAAGCGCTATATAAGTGCAGATCATTTACCATAAATGATATTAAAAGATCCAAGTCAGTGAAATGATCCGATCTTCCTATCACTCTCGGCGTTGAGACGGTTCGAGCACGACTCCTCACCTGTTGTTGTTCCTGAGCTTGACGTGACCACCGGGTTCCAGGATCTGGCCGTTCTTTAGCCATGTGAGCTGAGGAGAAGGCTCACCCTGTGCCAGGCACGTGAAGATGGCGGTGGTGCCCACAGGCCGTGCGATGGACTGAGGAGGCTGAACAAACTCTGCTGGAGCTGCACAGGTACACGGCCACAATAACATTTTAGGTTTATTAATAACACCTTTACAACCTTCGTTATCGTACCTAAAACGCTACGTAATGAAATCATAACTGTGTTATTATAAAGAAGTACATAACTGTTAGAGAAAATGAATCCACATCTTCTGACTCGGGGATTCAGCAGTGCAACGGTGCAACAGAAGATCCACTTCAGTCAGCGGTTGTATTAATGTTATTCTGTGTTTTGTATATTCTGTATATTTGTATATCACCCGGCGCCGAAACAGCTAGAACGCACCGATGGTGTCAGTGACCTTGCGATGACCTCACAGTTAACGGCAAACGGTCATGCCCAGTTAAAGTAACCTTCTGGTGTTCCTCAGGGCTCAGCTTCAGCGTCGACATGCTGCCGCCTCGAAATATTATATTATCCTTCAGCATGGTGTCAACTACCACATATACGCAGATAATACTGAAACATACAGCACATGTACCGTATGTTCACACCGACAGCGTCTGAACCACTAGTGAGATCATTAATAACCACAGTACTATCGAATGCTTGATTCTGATTGGTCAGAAGGTGTTGATTCATTTTCCATAACAGCAGCTCTCTACAAATTACAAGTTTATTTTATATTAATGCGCTCATTCTAATATGCTACAGCTCACTCACAGGTAATAATAATAATAATAATAATAATAATAATAATAATAATAATAATAATATCATGGGCTTTTCCCACTTTTCCAGGATGGTGAGGTCATAGTGGTAGCTGGCGCTAAGG
>NC_071281.1:17052419-17219919 GCF_023375685.1 Ictalurus furcatus
GAAAGAATAGGTGAGGAAGAAAGGATGGGAGAAAGAAAGAAAGAAAGAAAGAATAGGTGAGGAAGAAAGGATGGGAGAAAGAAAGAAAGAAAGAAAGAATAGGTGAGGAAGAAAGGATGGGAGAAATTAATAAATAAAGAAAGAAAGAAAGAATAGGTGAGGAAGAAAGGATGGGAGAAAGAAAGAAAGAAAGAAAGAATAGGTGAGGAAGAAAGGATGGGAGAAATTAATAAATAAAGAAAGAAAGAAAGAATAGGTGAGGAAGAAAGGATGGGAGAAAGAAAGAAAGACAGAAAAAAGAAAGAAAGAAGAGGTGAGGAAGGAAGGAACTGGAAAGAAAAAAAGGAAAGAAAGAAAGAAAGAAAGAATAGGTGAGGAAGAAAGGATGGGAGAAAGAAAGAAAGAAAGAAAGAAAGAATAGGTGAGGAAGAAAGGATGGGAGAAATAAATAAATAAAGAAAGAAAGAAAGAATAGGTGAGGAAGAAAGGATGGGAGAAAGAAAGAAAGACAGAAAAAAGAAAGAAAGAAGAGGTGAGGAAGGACGGAACTGGAAAGAAAAAAAGGAAAGAAAGAAAAGTTCCCCAGCATCAGCATTAGGAGACAGAAAACAACACAACAGAGAGAGTTTATACATCAGGACCCAGGTACACACAGGTAATGATCACAGCCGGGGCCGTGGTGTGTGTGTGCGTGTGTGCGTGTGTGTGTGCGTGTGTGTGTGTGTGTGTGTGTGTGTGTGTTATTAGTCCGTACCTGAGACAGTGAGCCGAGCTCCAGCGCTGTGTTTGACTCCTGCACTGTTGTGAGCGACGCAGCAAAACACTCCGCCGTCCTCTGGGCGAACACCTGTAATCTGTAACACACCTGTGGGTAACAGTGTGTACCTGCACAGAATAAACACACACACACACACACACACACACACACAGAGAGAGAGAGAGAGATGATATTGATATGTATAGTGTATATAGTTTCTATACAGATATAATCGCTCTCAGTCGGCAGAAAGTCAATATGCAGGACACAGAATCTCAGCCAGACCCTGTATGTGTTTGTAAACAAACACTAAGCCGAGGTGAAGAACACGGCCGCTCTCGTCCGGGACACAAAGGAACAACACACTGGGACCTCAAGTCTTTTAAAATGGCTTATTATTACTCAGTTAAAGCAAAAACATACACTATTTCAAATAAATGGACAAATAAAATGTAATAATGTACAATTTCTGGAAAGTATCAGGATATTTCACATCAGAAACATGGTTGCCTCTGCCAGGAGGTTAAGACTTGGCCGTAGACTGATCTTTTAACAAGATAATGACCTCAAACGCACTTCCGGATTAACACGTGAACGTTTACGGGATACAAAATCTACAGAGTGTGCAGTGACGTCTGTCACAGTGCAGTTCACAACATCGTCGCTGTGTACGAACCTATGTGCATCAGGTTCGGGCTGGTTAGGGTCACGTTTTTCACGTGTCAGAAGAGGGGTGTGTGTGTGTGTGCGTGTGTGTGTGTGTGCGTGTGTATACCTCTCGTCACTTGTGTCCACAGCTCGGCCATCTTTCTCCCAGCTGATGACCGGCTCGGGCAGGCCGTGGATTTGGCACTGAAAACGTGCGACACCTGCTAAGTCCGCTCGCACCGAGCGCGGGTGCACGTGAAAATCCGCCATCGCTGAAGACAGACAGAGGAGACACGGCGTGAATTCATTACTCTGTTTGTTTACTTATTAAATCTAACACACAGGAAAGGTAATAACCACTTTGGTTGCACTAAGCAATAACACTTATTTAAAAGTGTGTGTGTGTGTGTGTGTGTGTGTGTGGGTGTGTGGATTTAGGGATCTAATCTACATCCCTAACCTACATGGCTGGATGCAGTGGAAAACTGTGTAAATATAGAACACACACACACACACACACACACACACACACATACACACACACACACACATCCAGAGCTGGATTAATGAAGGCCAGTTAACCCCAAAAGCAGTCAGTAATTAACAAATCTGGAACAGCGAGACCCAGGTGGGCACACAGCAGTGATACATGAAGAGTGATACACACACACACACACACACACACACACACAAACAGAAAGAAAGAAAGAAAGAAAGAAAGAAGAGGTGGGGAGGAAGGAAGGAAGGAAGATGGAAGAAAGAACGAAAGAAAGAAAGAAGAGGTGAGGAAGGAAAGAAAAAAGAATGGAATGGGGAAAGAAAGAAAGAGAGAAATAAAAAAAGAAAGAAAGACGTGAGAAAGGAATGAAAAAAGGGTGGAATGGGGAAAAAAGACATAGAAAGAAAGAAAGAAAAGAAAGAAAGAAAGAAGAGGTCAGGAAGGAAGGATGGAAGGAAGGAATGGGGGAAAAAAGAAAGAAAGAAAGAAAGAAAGAAAGAAGAGGTGAGGAAGGAAAGAAAAAAGAATGGAATGGGGAAAGAAATAAATAAAGATAGAAAGAAAGAAGAGGTCAGGAAGGAAGGAAGAAAGGAACTGGGAAAGAAAGAAAGAAAGAAAGAAGAGGTGAGGAAGGAAAGAAGGAAGGAAGGAAGAAAGGAACTGGGAAAGAAAGAAAGAAAGAAAGAAAGAAAGAAAGAAAGAAGAGGTGAGGAAGGAAGGAAGGAAGGAAGGAAGAAAGGAACTGGGGAAGAAAGAAAGAAAGAAAGGAATAAAAGTTCCCCAGCATCAGGATTAGGAGACTCAAAACAACCCAACAGAGAGCGTTTATACAACAGGATATGACCCAGGTACACACAGGTAATGATCACAGCCGGGGCGCTGGCTTGGGGCGGGGTCAGGGGTGTGGTCGGGGCGGGGCCAGAGCAGGTTGTGTGACAGTATTTGTGTGAAATGCAGGCTGATCTCAGAGCAGCATTAAAGGCCTCATTGAGCTGCAGATCACACAGCGGCTCACGGCTCGTCTCGGTTCCCAGCTCCCGCTTTCAGTCTCCGGGCGAGGGGGCGTGACCCGGGGGAGGAGCCGTCAACACGAACTCAATTAGTACCAGGCTCGGCTCTTTCTCAGCCTACAGCACAAGTGCGCTTCTTCAAATGTCAGCCGTAATTACCTCCACTCGCTCCCAAACGCTCTTAGCATAACAAGAGCTTAGCATTCTGTTCTTTCTCTCTCTCCCTCTCTCTCTGTGTAATGTTCTCATCTTCAGACTGGTGTGGATTCACAGCTACTCTAATGCCACAGCTGGAGAGCTCGGCTAGTTAAAGCTTTCTCTGTTTTGTTTGTGCAAATGGCAGGACAAAGACGGAGGAGAAAGGAAGAGAGAGAGAGAGCGTTCTCAGAGGGAAAGGAAAAACAAGATGAACTTCCACACAAATCTGACAGAGCTGGAAACACACACTGGACAAATCTCTCTCTCTCTCTCTATTCTCTATTCCTTTTCTTCCTTTCCTTCTTTTTCGGTTAAATTTTCCAAATATTATTTCTGTTTCCACTTTCGTTCGGTTTTTCATTACTCCTTAACACTTCATTTTAAAGCTATAAACACTTCTTCAAAGAGTAGTTAGCAATATTCCATCACTCTGTTGCTATTTCCTTACCATTATAACCATACCATATATGGCCATTCAGCAAAAATATAAAATACAATATCATTTATATATATATATATATATATATATATATATACATATACACATGCAGTACATATGCTTATGATAAAAATGTAGTGTTTGTTTTTTGCCATGTTTTCATTCACCTGACCGATGTGGGTGGAGCCAAGAGAAAGGGGGTGTGGCCTATAACATCCACCAGCACAGTGTGAATCTGTTTTGGTCCAGAAATGAAACGCATTACCTCCTTTTCCAGATCCGATCACCACCTGCTCACGAAGATACCAAAAATGATCCAACGCACCAATCTCATACAATAGTTTTTGCCCATGTGTGAATATTCTTGATTTTCATTGGTTGTGATGTCACGATGAGGAAGTGACACGCCCGATTCCTTCACCCGATACCTTACTTGGCATCTAAAAGTGATTTGTACTTGGGTTCTCTTAGCACGGAGCACAGAGCAGCACACACCACATACCACACACACCTGTGATCAGATCAATCAATCATCCACATGCTGTCCTTAAAGTTTTGGCACCCGTGTTGCATCAGATTTATAGGGACAGGCGAGAGGACGATAGCCCACGGTTTTGACAGGGTAAATGTATGTACACACACACACATACAAACACACACACACACACACACACACACACACACACTCATAACCCCTCTCTTGGGCCTCGGCCTCCGCCCTCATGCATAAAACATTCAGCCTGCAGAAGTCCACTTTTCTGCTGCCATTATAAATCTCTCTGTCTCTGTCATACACACACACACATACACACACACATACACACACACACACGGCCCCCAAAATGCTGTTTTATACCCTTCATTACTATTCATGTCACAAACGTACACACACACACACACACACACACATACGCACACACACACACACACAGTTTTACATTTAATTCATGTATGTATATTGGCCTCATCTAATTCTGGAGAGAGAAATGAAGGGAGTAAGAAAAGACAGAACTACAGAAATTCTTCATAAATATTAATCATTAAAAAAAATTATTGGCACCCTTTTTTTTTTTTTTTTTTAAAAAGGGCAAAATCTTTGGTTAGTATTAACTCCTCTTCTGCGGAAGAACGATTTTCCCATGAAAAGGTCTGAATCCGCATGAGAACTTTTAGCAATCTTATTAGCCACTGAAAAATCCAGTGGCGAAATTATTGGCACCCTTGAAGGAAAAAAAACCGGTAAATAACGAACGCCTCCGTTGATGTGATCGGAGGAGAAATGTGTTTACTTAACACTTACGGACATTTTTTTTTTTTAAGAACTGAAAAGCTAAAAGTGTGCAGCAGTGATTAAAAAAAAAAACACACACATCTTTATCATAGGCCTTTCTTTCATCTTCTTTCATTATGCCTCTGAAAGCCATTAACGGCTAGAGCAGCTAAGACCTTTAATAACAAGAACTGAAACATACAATGTGTGTGTGTGTGTGTGTGTGTGTGTGTGTGCTTACTGTTCACATGCTCTCCATTAGCGACCGTGTGTTTTCATGCATTCATTCATGGTTTAATGATTTGTGTTCTCTCTATTTCTCACGTGAAACAACCGGATGTTCGTTTTGTTCCGCGGTTGTCATTGGTAAAGTGTTTCTCTGAGGCCCCGTGTGGGCTCCAGTGTCCTAAATACACTTATATACTGATTGATTTGACAGCGCTGAAGCGTTATATGCTAAATAAAGTGAGACAGATGCATGCCATTAAGACTGTCAGGTTGGGACGTGGGAACCTCAATAACACAGACACACACGCACACACTCACACACGCACACACTCACACACACGGGTTGCATGCATGCTCTCTGAATATAAATCAGCGCATGCATTCGATTTCTCATGCAGGCTGCTATGATAATAACAACAGCGACATACAACACTGTACATAAAAAGCCGCTAACACCACAAAAATGATATCTTAGCACATACGCAAATATTTTTGCGCATTTGTCGAATAATCCTCGGAATTATATATTGTTTTATAATAAACTTATAACGGGAAGTATGAGATGAATTGCAAGATAATTCTCGTCATACCTTTTTATAAAACGATATATCATATAGTTATAGTGATCAAATGAATCAAATTTCTAGATTTATTTTCTTTAAGATTTAAAGCTTGAACTGATCTTGTTCCACGGGCAAATATTTGAGCTTTTTCAACGTTTCAGTAGAAAGGAAAGAAGCAAAAAATTAATAACGATGATAAGTGTGAAATTCTCAACAAAAAATCATCTAGAAATGTGCTTAATTGTAATTATAATTATTATAAAACCGGTTTTATAATCATTCTTGGAATGAGAATTATTAGGCATTGTTATTTATCATTTTTAATTTAAAAAAATGCCTAGAAACAGGTTTGGAAAAAAAATAACAAAAAAATTATTTTAATATTTCTTTTTTTTTTTTCCCCCAGTGAATTTGTTACGGACTTCAAATGAATCCCGAGTATCCACAAGAGTGCAAATGGTAAAATCTCTCTCTTTGTTTGAAATGCTTTGCTCTGGATGTGGCTTCGAGAGCAACACATTCAGCATTCAGACCATTAAGAGAGCAAGGCATGATGGGAGAGGCAACTAATTAACACCGTATTGAAACGAGGCCCGTTTTACACAAAGGAAAAGATAAATGAGTGTTTTTATTGAATTCTCACACTTTAATGTAAATATTGCTAAGCGCTGACTGGCGCGTATTTAATATTTGCTGAAAGACAGAAGGAATGCAAGCGAGAAGAGTGTTCGCATAATTAATTAAACAGAATAAAGAATTTATTTTACGATTCATTCGGGATTTCTGTGTTCTTTCATTATTCATTATAGCCGCATCATTCACAAGTGGCCTTGTAAAGCAAGAGAGAAACAGTGGGCGAGAGAGGAAGATAGCAAGAGAAAGAGAGCGAGAGAGAGCGAGAGAGAGCGAGAGAGAGCGAGAGAGAGAGAGGGGTGGTATCTGTGACCCGGTTGTTCTTCCTCCACACTAACCCCAAGAACCTCATCACGTCCACCAGCACGCTGCTGTAATGACGGTCTCGGGAAACCATGAGACGACTGAAATGGCTGGAGGATAATAAGGAGACATGACTGCAAAAAAAAACCCCCAATGGATTAATTTGGGGGGATGTTACACCAATTAGTGTCCTATTTTTTATGTTCTGGAAAAAAAAAAAAACTGATTCGGGGCGGGGTTACACACGAGCTTATGACATCACTAAAGAGGCTTAAGAACTTTGGAGCGATCACGTCCGAGATGACAGGATGACACGTGGAAACTTTTAGCCGCAGAACTTCTAGCGGCTAGCTAGAATACTGCTAAAATACTGAGTACTGAATTCTGAAGTGTATGGAATACTGAAGTTCAAGGAATACGGTTTACTGACGTACTGAATGCTGAAATGTATGGAATACTGATGTGTACGGTTTACTGATGTGTACAGGATACTGATGGATAAGCGATACTGAAGTGTAAGAAATACTGAAGTGTACTGAATACTGAAGTGCACAGAACACTGAAGTGTACTGAATACTGAAGCATAAAGAATACTGAAATGTAAAGAATACTGAAATGAACAGTATACTGTATGAAAGTGTTCAGAATACTGAAGTGTACAGTATATGAAAGTGTACAGAATACTGAAGTGTACAGAATACTGAATTGTAAAGAATACTGAAGTGTACAGAATGCTGAAGTGTACAGAATACTGAAGTATACTGAATGCTGAAGTATACTGAATACTGAAGTGTAAAGAATACTGAAGTGTACAGAATACTGAAGTGTACTGAATAGTGAAGTGTACTGAATACTGAAGTATACAGAATACTGAAGTATACAGAATACTGAAGTGTACTGAATACTGAAGTATACAGAATACTGAAGTGTACAGAATACTGAAGTGTACAGAATACTGAAGTATACTGAATACTGAAGTATACTGAATGCTGAAGTGTAAAGAATACTGAAGTATACTGAATACTGAAGTATACTGAATGCTGAAGTGTACTGAATGCTGAAGTATACTCAATGCTGAAGTGTACTGAATGCTGAAGTATACTGAATACTGAAGTGTACAGAATACTGAAGTGTACTGAATACTGAAGTGTAAAGAATACTGAAGTGTACAGAATACTGAAGTGTACTGAATACTGAAGTATACTGAATGCTGAAGTGTACTGAATGCTGAAGTATACTGAATACTGAAGTGTAAAGAATACTGAAGTGTACAGTATACTGAAGTGTACTGAATACTGAAATGTAAAGAATACTGAAGTGTACAGTATATGAAAGTGTACAGAATACTGAAGTATACAGAATACTGAAGTGTACTGAATACTGAAGTGTACAGAATACTGAAGTGTACAGAATACTGAAGTATACTCAATGCTGAAGTGTACTGAATGCTGAAGTATACTGAATACTGAAGTGTACAGAATACTGAAGTGTACTGAATACTGAAGTGTAAAGAATACTGAAGTGTACAGAATACTGAAGTGTACTGAATACTGAAGTATACTGAATGCTGAAGTGTACTGAATGCTGAAGTATACTGAATACTGAAGTGTAAAGAATACTGAAGTGTACAGTATACTGAAGTGTACTGAATACTGAAATGTAAAGAATACTGAAGTGTACAGTATATGAAAGTGTACAGAATACTGAAGTATACAGAATACTGAAGTGTACTGAATACTGAAGTATACAGAATACTGAAGTGTACAGAATACTGAAGTGTACAGAATACTGAAGTATACTGAATACTGAAGTATACTGAATGCTGAAGTGTAAAGAATACTGAAGTATACTGAATACTGAAGTATACTGAATGCTGAAGTGTACTGAATGCTGAAGTATACTCAATGCTGAAGTGTACTGAATGCTGAAGTATACTGAATACTGAAGTGTACAGAATACTGAAGTGTACTGAATACTGAAGTGAAAAGAATACTGAAGTGTACAGAATACTGAAGTGTACTGAATACTGAAGTATACTGAATGCTGAAGTGTACTGAATGCTGAAGTATACTGAATACTGAAGTGTAAAGAATACTGAAGTGTACAGTATACTGAAGTGTACTGAATACTGAAATGTAAAGAATACTGAAGTGTACAGTATATGAAAGTGTACAGTATATGAAAGTGTACAGAATACTGAAGTGTACAGAATACTGAAGTGTACTGAATACTGAAGTGTACAGTATATGAAAGTGTACAGAATACTGAAGTGTACTGAATACTGAAGTGTAAAGAATACTGAAGTGTACAGTATATGAAAGTGTACTGAATACTGAAGTGTAAAGAATACTGAAGTGTACTGAATACTGAAGTGTACTGAATACTGAAATTTAGAGAAAATTGAAGTGTACTGAATACTGAACTGTAAAGAATACTGAAGTGTACAGTATATGAAAGTGTACAGAATACTGAAGTGTACTGAATACTGAACTGTAAAGAACACTGTACAGTGATCCTGTAAGACTGCCAGTGTAAGAAGTCCACCGTCCTTTATAGGACACATCTGTGATTCTGTTATAAAACTAAAGAAAAGGTAAATTCACAAGTTTGTCTGCGAGACCAGTCTCTATCTCTACACGCTTCATTCTGTATTTATTTCCCCCGCTGCACTGTGAGTCTCTGAGAAACAGCTTAACAAATGGTCCCCATGCTCTTCTCTTTTCTCCAGCCTGTCAAATATTGAAAATGCAGGAGACAGCTGGAAGCGAGTCACTATTTAAATTCAAATGGAAGAGTCATTACTTTCTCTCGTTCCCACTCGGTTTGTGAGCTCGGAAAATGAAAGGATCGAATCTCACGGCCAGCCAAAACACTTTTGAATAACAAAGCAGATGGACATTTGGCATCACAATTCTCCATAGCAAAATTACTTCCCCCTCATTAGCGCTCCACTGGTGAGGTCTATTCACACACACACACACACACACACACATTAATAGTGTAAATCTCTATTATACACTTCTGTGCCGCACCTCCTGGACAGTGTGACGTAATCACTCTACTCAAGGATAAACACAGATCGCTCAATGTTGCTTAATTTTTTGACAAAATAACACTAGGGGCAGCTCTGGAATGAATCAAAGCTGATGGATTCGGGTTTGTATGTACAAGTGAAATCCTACCCGACCCGACCCTACCCGACCCGACCCTACCCGACCCAACCATAACATCAGTATTACAGCAGCTTTATAACACCATAAAGCTGCCGTCATAACCAAATAAACCAGCCACAGGAGCACAATAACTGGCTGACTCAGGCTGACCTTTAAATCTAACTCCATCCATATATAAATATATGTATATATATATAGACAGTTGAGCCCAAAAGTTTGCGTACCCCTTGCAGAGTCTGCTAAATCTTAATACTCTTCACAAAATAAGAGCGATCATAAAAATCCCATGTTGAATTTTATTTAGTTCTGTCCTGAATAAGCTATTTCACATAACAGATGTTTACATACAGTCCACAAGACAAGATATATATATATATCTTTAGCTGAATTTATAAGAATGACCTCGTTCAAAAGTTTACACACCCTTGATTCTTAATACCGTGTGTCGTTACCCGGATGATCAACGACATGATGTTTTCATATTTTGTGACAGTCGATCACGAGTCGTTTGTTTGTCCTGAGCAGTTAAACTCTTCTTCTGTTCTTTTCCAGCATCTTCTGCGTATTCGAGCCCTTTCCAACAGTTTCACACGGAGGACGACCGAGGGACTCGTACACGACTATTACAAAAGGTGCGAACGTTCACTGATGCTCAAGAAGGCGACACGACTAACGCGTTAAGCGCCCGAGGGGGTGTAAACTTTTGAACAGCATGATGAGCATGAATTCTTAGTATTTGGTCTTCTGTGAGACATGTAACTATCTATAAAAAAAAGATCTTTGAACAAAATAATAACAATTTACACCGATCATCCATCATACACACACACACACACACACACACACACACACACACTCACCAGCCTTCTCATTCTTGCAATTATCCAATCATCTATTCATGTTACAGCAGTATAATTACATGTATCATTCTCATAACAAGAAATATGAAATAAACTTGCTTAAATTAAAAGTATGTCCACCTGCTAAGAAGTACGATTAGTATTGGCACCAAAAAAAAAAAAAACCTGCAATAAAATGTAAAATGTGAAAATCTCAATAAAATGTGTTATAATGCACATCCACTACATTACATTTGAGTGTGGGTGGTGTGTGTTTGGTCAAGCAGGGAATCCAAAGTGCGGTTCATCCCCCGAAAACACCCCCCCCCCTCCCCCCCACCATTGTCACACTGCTGCTTCATATTCACTTATACACACTCACACCCTTAACCATCTGCCACCGGGACGAGCCGTATGGGGCCGTACCACACGGCACAGGACCAAACCAAACGGAGCTGGAGAGAGGGGATAGCGTGGGTTTACTGTCAGACGCTGCTCAGTGGATTATTGTATCCGGTGCAGTGAAGCCAATTTTTAAACCACAGAAGTCTCCTATTTGATTAATGACTGAATAATTACGTGATTGATCGCACATCAAAACCTTATGTGCCTGGATTCATTTGAGGTTGTATTTATATTACAGAGATTGATTTTTAGGTCGCACGGTCAAATGAAATCGAAGAAAAGTGAGGAGGGAAAAAAAAAAACCAAGCTCCTGTTAGTGTATATAGGAACACCTGTACACCTGCTCATCCGTGCAATTATCCAACCGATCACACGGTTATGCAGGTCAAGAGCTTTGGTTAATGTTCACGACAAACATGGTTCAGAAACTGCTGATTTTCACACACAGAACGGCACGAGAACATCCGGTTCAGCGGTTCTGCCGGCCGGAACCGCTCGGTACAAACGTGCTGAGCAGGAAAGCAGCTCAGAACATAACAAAACCCTGAGGTGGGTGGGATACAACAGAGGACCACAGTGGGATCCACTCCTGTCAGGAATCTGAGGCTACAGCGGACACAGGATCACCCAAACTGGAAGACACACACACACACACACACACACACACACACACACGCACTTACAGACCCTCTCAGCATATCACACCCTCTCCTCCTCATTCTTTTTCTCTCACACATATCCAATACACACACACACACACACACACACACCCTGGTCTGCTCCGTCAGCTGAAATGACAGCATTAATGAGCTTCTTCTCTGTTCCTCTCAGCCCGAGCCAACTGGCACACACCCGAGGGAATTCTTCACGCTGAATTGCGGTCATTAATCACAATCTAGGACAATGTGGTGCCATCGTATATGTGTGTGTGTGTGTGTGTGTGTGTGTGTGTGTGTGTGAGAGTGAGTGAGTGAGAGAGAGAGAGAGATAAAGAGAGCGGGCCTACCAGAGACCCCGGGGATCACCAGGAGACGGGCCAAAGTGTGAGAGAATGAGAGAAAGAGAGGAAGGAGGGAATGACAGCAGGTAGCCCAAATGACAAAACCCACCAAAATCTCACCATAACTGCACAACACACACCTTTCCAGTGTGTGTGTGTGTGTGTGTGTGTGTGTGTGTGTGATCACAATATTATCACAATATTATGAACGCCTGATTATCAATAACTCTCATTTTCTGCAACTATTATTGATTCTACTACTATCACTAGTATTGATTTGATTTAAAAACAAAACTGAGATGTTTTTATTTTTACTGCATTTTTATTTATTTATTTTAAAAAAAAAACATCTTATTTGACAATTTTAACGATCAATTTGAATGATATTACTTTCAGAATTTCTATTTACTTTCACACAGGTTGTGATGTCCTCATCGTTAGTTTCCATTCGTTTTTAGCTTTAGTTTTTTTTCTCCAAGTGTTTGTTAGATTCTTTACTTTTCTAAGAGACGTGTTTATTTCAAATATATATATTTAGCTTTAGGTTTTTAGCATGGTGTAAATAGTTTAAGTTTGTTTATATCCCCATTAAAAAAAAAAAAACAACAACAACATTTTTCTTAGCATTGTTATGTTTAATTGTAGTGGTGTTTATTCAATTTCTTATATAAGAATACACACACACACACACACACACACACACATATATATATATATTTATAAGAGATATTTGTAGTTAGTTATTAATGGGTGGAATGATAATGTCCATGGATCAGGAAGAATATGATTAAAGATGTCATTAATGGTCTTTAAGTAAAATGTAAATACTTTTTCCGAGAGGCTGAATGTGAGAAAATGTTGTTGCAGATTGTTTTAAATAAAGTTTTTTGGGAAAACTCGGGCTGGTTGATATGACATAAATATCATATCATGATACTCGAGGACATTTAGCGTATCACGATGTGTAATTTAGATAACAAACTGTCATCATTCAGTATCATTTCATTTGTAATTATTAGAAAACAAATACATCACCATGCCGACGGTATCTCAGAACGGTGTATCGCGTAATCATCTATCACGATATAGATATTATATCGCTACGTCGCCCGGCACTAATGAAAACTAGTTAGCGTTTTTTTTGTTTTATTTTATTTGCCCGTTCCAGACGCCATATTTCCCGGTTTTATTTAGTTTCACTGATGTTTTTGGAACGTTATTAGAGACGATCACGATACAGTGCGGCCGAATCTCCGACGAGACGCTGTTACAATCCTGTCCGACCTGACCGCGTGGCGATAAACACACTCGTCTTTTTTTTTCTCCATGTGAAACCGTGACAGTGTCATACGGCGTAATATATTCCTGACATGTGTCTCACGCGCTCGTATCAGGAAGCGTTCACATGCAGAAAAAATTATGTTAAATAAAGTTAAAAAAATATATATATATATAATTGAAAAAAATATAAAAAAATATATATAATATAATAATATAATATATATAAAAAATATAATTAAAAAATAAATGTTAAAAAAAAAACAGGCTGCTTATCAACTGCACCGTTCTCCACCACCCTCTTTATACCTCCATCACTCTCTCCTCTCGTCTATCGGCTCAAGACAGCTGGGTTTGTGCGCTCTTTTTTTATTATTTTTCTTTGACATCCCTTTTTCTTTTTCCTCATCGAGCCCCCGAGCTGCCAGCTGATGGAGGGCACCAGGGAAATCATCTCAAGGCTACACCCCCACACGTACCACTTAATCCGTGTGAATTCATGCTAATGCAAAATGTGCTGCCCTCACTCACACACACACACACGCGCGCGCACACACGCAGCATGGGGCCGGGCCTGCCCTTGCAAAACTACGCTTCTTTGGGAAAGCGAGACAAATCACACAGCCGCCTAGACGCAGGGAAACAATATAATACATGAGCCATAGTGTGCCCAGATAGTGTACACACACACACACACACACACACACAAGGAACAACGTATAGCTGCAGTTTGTAGCATTGGAAGCTGATCTGTTTGAGCGGAGTGTACAGATGAGCGAGCGTGACCGACTGAAGCATTAAAGCGCCGCTGCATCGGTCTCTTTGGGCGGGCATGAAGTGAAGGGGAAATCCCACTGCACCACGATCAACAGGGGAAAATGTCGTTTCACCTTTAGAAGATATACGCGTTCGAAATCTACCGTCTCTCTCTACCACCGATACGGATCAACCGTTCCGATGACATCATCCTGCACTTCAGCTTCTCGTCAGATCTTCTGTCCAATCCAACGCGCCGTAGAATCCGAAGTGTCCCGCCCACGACGTTATAAAAACCGCCTCGCCGAAGTTGAAGTCGCCTCTGTTGAGCGGCAAGCGCGGGGTCGTAAACGCGTCTCCGGCTGTTCGGACGCGAGCGTTTTATTTTATTATTAAGAAAGAAATGGTTGGAATTCGTTCGCTTTTAAGAAGGAGCTTTTTACGTCGGGTACGGCTTAGCCCGGGCTGTGAGGTAAGATAAACGCTATTGGCTATTTAAAAAGGCGGAGGAGCTACTCGATATGTCCTGCCCTGACTTCCTGTTTCAGTGGAAATTCCGTCAACGCATCGGATAACAACACGTCGTATACGCTGAGATCATAATCCACTATTCGAGCCGACTCCAATAACGCGACCGCGTCGTTTCGTGCGTCCTAAGACCGTCGGTGTTCGATTACGACGTGCGAGGTTTGTCCGTGATGACAAAATCGAGCAGAAAATCGTTTCAAGTTGATGACGGTAAAAAAGTAAGATCTAAATATCGCACATAGTGGAACTGGTTACTGGTTTTACACACTGTGGATACGCACTGTGTTAGGGGTTTGTGTGTGTGAGAGAGAGAGGAGGGGGGGGGGGTCATAAAGTCTCGACAGCACAAAAGACTGGAATGTCCCCTTCATGTTCAAGGTTTGAGCTCTACAGCAGTGGGGGAGAGTTGGGGGGGGGGGGGGGGGGGGACGTCTAAGACCATCTGAGACCACCAACACATGACAGTCACATATCACTCAACACGCAAATTCCTCTCTGTGCACTCGTTCACCTCTACGCTATACAGTTTCTTCACATTCTATACATCTTTAAAAAAAAATAATAAAAGCTTTTCATGATGCAGCATCTTTTCATGGAGTGAGACGATACACAAATCTGAGACAAATCTGAGAAAAACCCCCCCCCAAAAAAACCGAACCAAAACCGCTATTTAAAAATCATTTGCACAGATATTGCCCTCATACTGTCACCTCTCATAAACACACACACCCACACACACCCACACACACACACACACACACACACACACGTCCAGTTGAGCCAGCAGAGATGAAACGAGGCCGTTGTGCCCTTCCCAGAATCCCCAGAATCCTTTGCTCGCATTCCAACTCTGTTTAATTGGTTCCTGTGGAATTCAGTATCGGCCCCCAGGCTGACAGGTTTTAACTCTCTGTGTTCGTTCCAGGTGTATCATCCACCCAAAGCAAGTAAAATAAAAAAAAGGTTTTAAACCCGAAAAGGAAAAAAAACCAAAAAAAAACAATCCCCCCCACCCCCCCGCCGCTTCCTCACACCGTCTCCCCTCTGCGTTGTGTACGATTCATTCTTAATCTTAAATCCACCAGAACTAAACATTTACCACGTAATCTAGAGGATTAACGAAGGTAAGACTAGTAAAACAGACACTACTGTACGATCACGCCAGACTGAAATACTTCAGTGGACTTCATCTCCCAAAACTGCACTCGGGTGAACGGTCACTCGTATTTCATGTTTGAAGGAGAGAACTCTGTAGAGCGAATATCTAACACAAATCTCACTTCCACTCCAGTAACAACAAGCTTCTGATTACTAATCCGATCCGTCTGATTAATTCACTAGCGCTGATCCGCACAGAATGGATTTATTCTGTCTTAAAATGGCTGTAATCAACAACTGGAGATTTAATACTTGCCTTCCGGTGGTATGCATTTACGCGTCATCGTTCTCATGCAGGCTTTTAGGTTGCGGTATACAGTATATTTATGCTATTATGATCAGATACAGCAGATTGCACGTTCATGATCGTTACTAAAAACTAAATAAATGTTGTGCTTGATTTTAAGGTCTAATCCAGCATTAATTCTAATACATTTATCCCTGACGAAAAGTACCAAAAAAAAAAGGGTTTCATGCAGCTCTGTCACAACGATGTTGTTTTTCTAATGAAAAACAGGTTCCTTGAGGATTTAAAAAAAAAAAAAAAAAAATCGATTTCTATGTGCATCTCTTTCTGTAAGAGAAAAAGTTGAAGATTTACTAAAAAAATAAAATAAAATCAGACTGTTATTGTGTTTTTAAAAGTATTTTTACTTGAGTCGCTAGCGCGGTTCCACCAGAGGAATGTGCTGCATCTCTGGCTGGGTTTAAATTGTGGGCCTTGAGGCACATTTCTGATATTCTGACAAAGATTAGATTTTTTTTTTTTCTCCTGACTGTTTACATACACATAAGACCTGACCCGTGTCCGATTCCTGCGTTTACATCGTTTCCCCCGCCAAAATGCCCTCAGGTAAAAACAACAACTTTTTTTTTTTCACAAGTGACATCACTGTGGTTGTAGAGTGAACGAGCAAGTCTGGTGTTTCCACTGAGATTATTGTGGTCTTTACCTGCTATGCTTTTTACCTTAAGGCCTTTAATTTGATTTATTTAGCACTGGAGCCAGGACTGACCGTGCGTCACGTAATAATGACCATAACTTCAGAACGGACGGGAAGATCGGATCTGTTTGATCTTACATTTAGATCTGACCAGTTATCAGATACGTACGTAACAACATCAAGGCAAAAAAAATCAGTATCGGTTGACAGTGTAAAGGCAGCCGCTCTAAGTGTCGGCCATCTTGAATTGGGAACGCTAAAACTCAAGTGGGAGAATGATTTTAATGCTTTGCTATACTGGAGTTAATGGTCCTGGGCTGAACACAAGTGGAAACCTTGTGCATGAAAGGGTTAATGACACTGAAACCCGTGATATGGCTGGATGGAACGTCCTCCAGCTGAAAAGAGCTTGGTGAAACATCAAACCATAGAAACAGATCTCTGGTGACATCTAGGCAACTGAAGTATTTTTCCTTGAAGCGTTATGTAGAATTGAGAGCGCGTTCATGTCACAGCTGGCATTTAGACTTTTAGGACTTCATTCGCTTGATTTTGGCTTCGTCAACACATAACAAAAGTCAAAGTCAATGCCAGTGGCCCTCGGGGGACGTGGGAGAGAGGGACGGGGCATCAGACGGGAGGAACGAGTACAAAGGAGGGGGAGGAGTGCATGGAAAAGAAAAGGGGGGGGGATTTGGGTGAGGGCAGGAGGCGCATTCTGCCCCGATGGAGAGGTCAGCGTTCCCCCACGCATCATCCGTCCCTCCTCCTCACCATCCTGGGCTGACCTCCGACCCTGCTATCTGCTCATAAAGGCCGGGATGGAGAGTGGACAGGGGGAGGAGGAGAACAGAAATTGGGGAGAGAAGAGAAAGCGAGGATGACAAAAGAGAACTGGGGCCAAGCGAACGAGTGAATCGAACGAGTTTTCTCAGGGAAGAAAATGGAGGAGGTTGCTTAACCAAATCGACGTCTATTTTTGACCCACTTTCCATGTAAATGAAAACGCCCCGGTTTCAGACAGTTACGTGGAGTTTTATATCGTTCATTTCAGCACGGATAGATCGATGACGCGCACAAACCCGCTGCTGACGACCGATGTAGGGACTGGATAGCAAAATATATGATTGGTCTAAAAGTCTTGCTTGTAAGACATGATATTTCATGGCACGGTCACCGCGTGTCACAGCGTCACCAACACACAGTCTGTCGTCACTGCTGCGATAAGAAAACAGTCCACAATTCCACACAAAAGCCTCGGCTCTTGTGCACTATAAACGCCGACAGTGTCATGCACAGCATGTCCTCTAGGGGCGACTGAGCACAAATCAAGCTCAAGATCAAGTGCAACACCGTTTACCAGCCTCCTAGAAACAATTCACCCTGTACAATCAATTATCCCTGCCTATTTAAAGAATATATATATGTGGAATTCACGATTTTTCATGATTTTTCTTGCTGAAAGCACTTCTTTAACTCAATAGTTTAAATTATAGTTGGTGTTACTTGTCACTTTTTCCTCCATCTTTTACCTGAGACTTTTTACTTAATCAGATTTATGTTTATCCACCATGTTGTGTAAGCCATCACTAGGCAAATCCCCCTAAATCATACTTTAGTATTAGCTTCGTCCTGGATCCAGGACTTAACCCGGGAACACTTTCATGAGGCGGGAATACACCATGGACAGGACACTATGCACTATTCACACTCACATTCACACCTAGGGTAAATTTATAGTTGCTAATCCACCAAACGGAGTGCCTGGAAGAAAACTCACGGAGAGAACCTGCAAATCTCCAAACCCAAGCTTTCCACGTGCCCGTCATCGTAACCCTAAAATCCATCCTGCTCCCACAAATGAAACCCTCGCACAGCCAACCTACAGCCATAACCCCAACCTGAGAAATGCAGGTCATAGCCACAGAATCAACCCTGCACATCCACCTTGCATCCACGGACAGAACCCTGAGAAATCCAGCCAACATCCACCCACCTAACCCTAAAATTCCATCATCTTAACCCTAAAAACTCCCCATCATCTACCATCCAAACCATTCACAATACACTACATCCAGCCACCCAAACGTACAGTAGACATCCACCATGCAACCCTCAACCCTCAACCCTCAACCTGAAGCTTCATTTACTAACCAAACCCTTAAAAATCTACTCTACAACCACCAAACCACAAACTTCAACCATGCATTCACACAGAACCCTTATAAATCCATCCCGAATCCATCGACCCGACCAGTCCATCCATTAACAAAGTCGCTCATCAAATACGACGTGCACCATGACGCCCATGACAACGCTCGTACAGTACCGGTCCTCGCTAGTATCAGCTAACTAACTAGCCTAGCTTGCTCTGTGGATTCTATTCATTATAATCAGTAATGGAGATGAAATAAAGACCGGTATACGTGGTGACGAGGACGTGGTTTGTCTTTGCTGTCGTTCTGGGGGAAGAAAATCATTCGCATCTGAGCTGCTTGTTGTGTTTAGTTACAGTGCAACCCTTACACGTCTACCTCTCGAGACTAAGAACATCCATCCTGGACCCCAGACTCTTACAACCTGATCGTTACAGTTTACACACACCTTATGGTACACTCTTGACTCTCTACATTATTTATCCTCCACCCTAAACGGACTTTACGAGCTGAAAAATGTATTTAAAAAAAACAAAAAACAAAAACAACCGTCGAAAACAACATACTACAAACTTTCTTATTCAACACTACTGACTTCCTGCTGCTCAAACTTCTCCAGTTTTATTTATTTTCCTCTACTTTTAATGTCTGCACCAATCTTCTAGCTGCGACAAAAGACATCCAGAGCAAAGGGGTTGGACAGGAAGAGGCTGTTTTTTATTGGTGGACAGCCCGGGCCTCATAAAGTGGGTTTAACTGCGCTGGACGCCGTAAAGGAGCCGTTAAGTGTAGTGGGGCGTGGTGACGGGGGGCTACTTCAAGAACCGGACCAAAGACGCTGCTGAGGAGTTACGCCACCACAGTGAGAGATCTTTCGGCAATAAAAAACATAACGTTGCCGGAGAATTTTGGGATCACGTGAGGGTCTGGTATAATAATTGGATTATACTGTAATAATCATAGCGGAGTTTCATTTCCATGATATTACGCTGTAGCGTTTGACCTCGTTTATGAATCTGGATGGTAGAAGAAATGTCGTGTTCATGAAAATACAGCTATTTCGGGGGGGGGGGGGGGGACAACAACAAAAAAATGTTTGTACCCTACGTTGGCTTCTGAGTTTGTGTAATTTTCCGTTTAAGCAGACTCACTACATTATCGGTTCCACAACCTTTTCTATACGGTTTTCTATACAACTTATAGAATAAAGTTTTCGCATAAAAATTGTTTCAAATTAACGACCCGACAGGAAGAAATCCGTTAATTAAGAGCGTTAGGACAAAAGGACAAAAGTAATGGCGCCCTATAAATGGAGGAAGAGTTAGTGTGTGTTTACGTCAGACGCCGCGCTCGAATGGCTGAGCCGCGCTTCGTCGTCCTTTTTTTTGTCCTGAGCGTGGGCGTGGCTGGATAGAAATCAGCGGTGCTTTGAAGGTACTTTGTAATTTACGACCGATTGGCCTTAAACAACGTGCGCGCACGAGTTTGAAGAAAGTCAGGCGAGAAAACAACAACTTTACTAAACGACTGAGGGGCTTTCTTACTTAATATCAAATATCTCGTACATAAGACGTTAAATCGTTTAATCGACGGCGTAGTCCAGTCACAGCTCTGAGTGTTACACCGGGATTTATTCGTCATGTACACCGTGTTATTTTAAATCCATCATGTGGAGCACTAACTCGAGGTACTAATAAATCCTCTTATTTGTTTGTTTGTTTGTTTATGCATTACATCTAGCACCGTTTCAACACCCAGCAATGGTGTACAAGAGGATTTGCGTCTATTTTAATCCACTAATGTCTTTAGGACGCTGTTTACGTGACTATATGACTCATCTGCTGAAATCAAATAATAATCGTGTTATCGGTGTGTATGTAAGCACACACTCTCACAGGCACCAGAGTAAAGGTCAAAAGACCAGAAATATTTCACATTTTACTCACACACACACACACACACACTCAGAAATAAAAAGCTGTGACTCTCAGTAAGGGAAAAGTTGTTCCGCTTCGGCGTGACCCGTGACCTTACCTTTGACCTCGCTACTCTCCGCTTTAAACCTCCATTACTGAGGAATTCCCCCCGGCGAGAATTAAATCCCTCACAGTCCCGCCGGGGATGATGGATCTGTGGCCCCTTTTCATTTTTTTGTTTGAGAAAGGCCGGGGTGGTCCGGAGACATCCGGACTGGGGCTGAATTCATTACCTACCACCTTCCCTAAAGAATCCTCACGCGGGCCACACAAGACCTCTTCACGGCCGCTCTGTACTCAACATTCCTCATCCGTATGTGACACAAACATTACCTTAAACATATCCCTACTGTACTGCTACCGTGTGTTACCGGAGGTGTCGCCGCTTTTTTCATAACAATGAATCGTCCCAGCGGATTCGGAGTACAAAGTTTGAAATGAAGCGTCTTAGATCAAGGGGAAAAAGTCGGACCGCTGCGAGTGACAGTTCCTTCGCTTCTCCAGTCCCAATTCATCTGTTATTAAAATGTCAGAGAGAGAGAGAGAGAGAGAGAGAGAATATGAAGAAGACACAGGAGTAAAAAAGGAGGACAAGCTAAAGGGAAAATATCAAAGACCAACAAAGAGCAAGGATTTTTTCCCCCTGAAATTACTCTAATGTAAAAGTCATTCTCTTAACGTGGCATTCACAGAAGTATCCCGATATCTACTACAGCTAGGTAAGGAATAGAACCCTCAGTGCTGTGCTGTTATAGGAAAACAATCAGCGACAGGATTGTGTGATGAAGTGGACTTACTCTTACCACCCTGAAGATTATTATTTGCCTGAGGTATTTTACTTCTCTTACATCAATGATTAGAATTTTCTTTTATTAAAAAATGACATCATACCCTTTATTTTCTTTCTTCTTTTTTTTAAAAATCCATTTAGAGTTACACTTATTGTTGTCCGCACCACACGTTAGTTCCTGTTCTCTCTCACGTTTTTTTTCTCTCTCTCTCGTCGTTTAAAACGCATCTCGTCACGTTCCCGAGAAACCACGAAACGTAAACTCGTCCGTCCGCGAACGGTAAATAAACTCCTCCGTACAGAGGACGTCCCCGTATCAATGAGGACTCGACATTTTTCTTTGTTGAATAACAACAAAATCCGTCTACGTCGAACCCCTGCCGTACCCGTCCCCGTGAACGAGCTGTTACTATAGTAACTATTAGCATTTTTAGCATACAAAATGCTTAAGTAAATGGTAAATGGCCTGCTCTTATATAGCGCTTTACACTGTGTCTCATTCACCCATTCACACACACACACACACACACACACCAATGGTAGCAGAGCTGCCATGCAAGGCGCTAACTTGCCATCGGGAGCAACTCGGGGTTCAGTGTCTTGCCCAAGGACGCTTCGGTATGTGGAGTCACGTGGGCCGGGAATCGAATCGCCAACCCTACGATTAGTGGACGACCCGCTCTACCACCTGATCCACGGCCTTCCCGTAAGTAATAAACGCTACAGTAATAGAGTCCAATTAAAGTGGGGTCCAGTCTGTAAAATCCAGTGATCGCATTGTTTTTACGCATTCATTCCAAAACAACTGTATATATCTTACTACGTGTAAATATCCCTTCTTTATAAGGTCTATAAGGTCT
Source organism: Ictalurus furcatus (assembly GCF_023375685.1). Taxonomy (NCBI): domain Eukaryota; kingdom Metazoa; phylum Chordata; class Actinopteri; order Siluriformes; family Ictaluridae; genus Ictalurus; species Ictalurus furcatus. The sequence continues at coordinate 17,074,831 of NC_071281.1, forward strand.
AGCCATTTATACTGATTTCAAGCGTCTCTTTCTAGAAAGAAGCCGGACAGACGGATATGTTCAGGCCTGTTCCAGTACATTCTGACACTTGTTTTCTAATAATACCAAAATAAAAAAAATCGAACAAATCTGTTTATTTGCAGAGTTGCAGATTCAGATGAAAACAAAAAAAAGAACAGTAGATTGGATATTATCACACGTTTTGGTCTCCGGCCAGAACAAATCTGCTACTGTAATTTCATCCTGCTGTTCACCTCTGGCTTCATCTCTCTCACCTCCATTTCAGTCCGGTCCGATCCTTTCATCCCGCCCCTCGAGACCGTGCTTCGCAAATTTGGCGGCTGGTCTATTTTTCTCGACGGCGAAAGGATTTCTCACTCTGATACCACAAAGTAATAACAAGTCTGACCCCATTTCTATGTCTAACACGTCCCCTGACTATACCGTGTATATCAACGGGCGTGTCTCCAGCACTAGATGATCACATGAACCTGAAAGAATCAACCGCCACTTATCTGGAGATCGAGAAGAGCGTAGATCACACGATACGGTTCGATTTCCTAGAGAGCGGCTCTGATAGCGGTGGAGCTGTCGTTAACACGGCTCCACGAGAAACGCATTTATAAACATTGCGGCGGTGAGATTTTCTGTAAGGAGGACGTTTATTTAGGATTCATGGAAGGAGTCTCCAGTTTCAGTGCTTTGTGACATCCGCAGGAACGGCGAGGATGTCAACTCTACCGTAAGAAATCCTGAACGTTCTCCGATTAATTTTAAAACAACCGAACACAAGCTTGAACCCGTAAAAGCTTAAAGGTAGCAAACTGGCTCGTTGACCGGTGGCTTGGTGAAGAGATCGTGTATAAAAAGGTAGGAGGTGTCGATTAGCACGGCTCGGTCGACTGTTCCGTCCACATGCGGCACTGTGGTGATGAAAAGCTTCCTGAGAACAAGCTAATGAGGAACCTTGAGCAAAGCGAGAATGGGGGAGTGAGAAAAAAAAAGAGAGAGAAAGAGAGAGAGAGTGCAAGTGAAGTACCGAGGGAAGTGTAACGAGCTAAAAGAAGAAGGGAAAATCCATCAAAGAAATAACTTTTACAAAGATAAGTGTTTCCTGAGAGGGCCAGGCGATTGATAGAGACCACGGGGGGGCGGACCTTCAAGCAGCGCCCAACAGATCACCGTCAAAAATGGAGGACAAGGAAAAGGCGGATTTATGGAGGAGAGCGGGCACAAAAGTGGGTGTGGAAGGAGGGGGGTGGGGTGGGGTGGGGGGGGGGGGTCGATGCAGGGGTCCGTCTTTATCTGAGGGAGACTGTGAAGAGCCCTCACTAATCACGACCTGCTTTAAAGCTCTTTTCTCAGGGGTGTTTCAGGGGTTGTGTAACGGCCCAAATGACTAGGAAGTACAAATTGAGCAAGAGCTCCTGAAGGAAAAAAAAAAAAAAAAAGAAAGAAAAAAGAATAAAGACAGAAGTGAACAGAGACAGAGAAAGGAGGCGCTTTGATCTAGCGGGAGGCCGAGGAACAGATCTGTGTCGCTTCACTCCGAGCGGGAGAAAAGGCGTCCGGTGGGCTGTGTGTGCTCCTGAAAAGCTGAAAGAGACCGAAGGGGAAAAGAGGAAGGGCTCTTAAATGCTAAACACAGCCGGCTGGTGGTGAACCATTACAGGAAGATTGGAGGCCCATGTGGCTGGCAGCGTGCCTGGCACTCCGCAGAGGCACCGGTGTCAAAAATACATCATTTGCTTTAGTCTCGTCCAGATACAGTCTGGTCACAAACAGCAACTTTAGTCGATGAAAACGACAGCGTTGATGAATTCTGGATTGTGATTGGTCAGAAGGTGTTGATTCATTTTCTGACAGTAGCACGGCTAAAAATTACAGGTTTATATTCATGCCCTCTTTCTAATGCTTTATTGTTTCTATAGCAGCAACTTACATACACAGCGGACACACTACACAGTCGAAGACTAATAATTCACCGAGTTGTCATTTAACCAAACACGCAACGGTAAAGGTCAATACGGTAACGGTTTTTCCGTGAGGAGATGTTTCTTTAACATTTTCGGAAGGGGTCTCCAGTGTCAGCGCTTTGTAAGAGGGTTTTTTTTCCGGCTTCTCGATAACATCACGAGCTGCATTTTAACTTCAAGAGAGATGTATTTATTTTTTTTAAAGAATGTTTACAGCTGCTATAACGTAAGTGACAACAGGAACGAACTTGACTCGTGGATGTTCCACAGCATTAAATGTAACTACGAACAGATAACTGTCTTTTCTTATTATTTGAGAAGAATGTCCTTTATCACATGTTGTGAAATGTGATTTTGTTCAATTTGAAGAGTGAGGGTCAACCCCCACAAACCCCCCCCCCCCCCCCCGCCGCCACCCCGCCGCCCCGCCCACAGGTTGAGGAAGAACTGCCTCTCTGTTCTTCTCTCATCGCATCTTCTTTCCTCTCCAGTGGCAGTTCTTTACAGCGAAATGACCCTTTTCATGTGGTGTCATACTGCCTCATTGGCCTCTTATAATGAACTGCGACTACACACTCGTACAGAGACACACACACACACACACACAAAAAAAAAATAGCGGGACAAAAGAAACAAAAGGAAGTGACAGGATGAAAAGGAATCGCCGTCTCTGCCATGTTAAAAACGAAATATGGATTTTTGCTCCATGTTCTAACAATATCCAGAGTAGGAGGTACAAGAGCCTCACAAAGCCTAATGATCCGCGGATCAAACTCCGACTTGTCCGGAGCACCTGGAGGCACTATTAAAGACTCATTGATTGCAGATGGAGATGAAGGAGATGAAGACGGTGGAGACAATTTGCCCTTTCTTTACAAGAGACAAGATGACAGCTTCAGTCAGGGGCGTTAGCTGGACTGTTAATCATACAGGGCTGAGCCCAGATTCTTCTCCATCTTCTCCAACGTTTCAGCCTAAATAGACTGTTTCCCTGCGCTGTTTTCTTGCATGTGAGGGCTAATCGTGTAAAAAACTTGAAAACTGGACAAAAGTTTTGGATATCTAACACAAGACTTGGCTAGTTTGTCAGCTGTCTTCAAATGCCTGAAGGTGCTTGGAGATATCTGGAGAACTCTGGAGATGTTTGAAAACGTTCAGAGGTTTCTGAAGATCGTCGGGGTCATTTTGAGATGTACAAATATTTGGCGTTTCTTTGGCGCTCTAGGGGTTTATCGGGTAACCTCCGGAGTTGTTGGACATATGAGTATGTTGAGGAATATTTGGAAAACTTTAGTGTTGTTTTGGAGACACGTGTAGAACTTTTTTGTAGAAGTTGTTTGAAGACATTCCCAGAACTTACGCTGCTCAAAGCTTTTTCAGCTCACCCATCCTCCCCGAAACCAACATCCGCGTCGGAACCACATACAAAAACGTCGCCACTCCTCACATGTCTGTCAGACGCTTCATTAACACAAACTCCACTCTTTGTTCTCCAGCCTTCAGTCTGGAGTCTCGGGTCAAAAGGTCCCAAAATGGCCACCAAACTGGAAACCCAAACCCTGACCATAATTCACAGAGGACATGGCAGTGAAAGGTTTCACTGTGACCTTTCGCCATGAACTTGAAAGGGGAGAATATCAGTTTTCCTACTCTACAGATTCCTCGGCCCATTCCCTCCGAAGAGCGTCTATTTAAACGCACCGTACTTCTTCAGCAAATGTTTTCTTTTTTTATGCTCTTTCAAGTATTTCTTACCTAATAATTCAGTTCAATCTTTTTTTTTCTTTTTCCGGAGACTGTAACGCTGCTATAAAGCCAAGGCCGTGATGAGATTTCTACATATGCGTTCGAATGGACTTGGATGCATTCGCATATACCTTCAGGCCATTTTTATGTTCATTTTAGCTGTTTAGTCCTTCTTCTACCCCGATCTACCCCGAGGAGGCTGTCCAACAGAAGACAGTGAACAAGTTAGAAGAGTATTAGTATTAGACTGACACGCAACCACGAGACCAAAGGTAATGCTCATAATGATGCGACCACCACCGTGCTTCACTGGAAGAATGGAGTTCTCAGACTGATGAGTAGTGTTGGGTTTCTGTTCAATGTAATGAGAATTAGATTAGATTAGACAACCTTTTCCTTTCGGAGAGAATCTCAGGGTGAAAACGTATACGATCGCAACTTTATTACGAGTATCCGTGGTTCATTCTGCAACGAATATGGATCTTCAATACTTATACAAAGCGCTGTAGATGCTGCAAGTACTAATGATACTAATGCACAATATGAGTGCATACTGTATTGACTGCATCCACACAGGAAATGGCTTCAAATAATAAAAATGATTCTCAAAATCACCCTTTAAAAAATGATTTCTGTTTCATAATCAAGTCTGATTTTCCGTATGTTCATTACCAGCGACAAGGTATTCGTTGTGCATTAATGAAATGAATCCGATTATAGCGTAGGGATGGGCGATACAGACTTAAAACTATATCGCGATATTTCATGGTGTTTTTTGCGGCGATGACGTAAACGACGATATGAAAATAGTAACATTATAGAAACAACATCTTTTAGGCCGCGATTAAGTAGGCTAAAAAACAGAACAGGTTTTAATATGAATAATGCAAAGACCCTTACTCAGAAGTTACAATCATCATGTAACCCCAGGAAAAACAAACAGAAATGCTGTATCCGAACCGCTTCCTTATTACGGAGGAAGTCCTTTTTCGGGGATTAATTCTTCTTCCTCGGAACTCCGTTTTCCGCCACGCTTAAGCAAGTCATCGACTGTATGGTTAATATCGCGGGATGACTAATTGTGATCGTGTGGAGGAATTGGGGGCGATGATTCCGGCTCCACGGAGAGTTGATGTGTGACTGCGCAGTTATCACAGACACTTTCTATAAAATGAGGCTTATTTGATTTCTGTGCCACGTACAGCACTAATATCGCTCGGTCTAATCTCTCGTGCCATCGCGTCTCCGTCCGCTGGTCCGTCTCCGTTCAGTCCTTTTGACCAGGAATGCTTTTTCAGCTGAAAAGTCACTACACAGAGGAGAGAAAAGTGTCCTATGAGAGGCGTATTATCCCGACTTCCTGTTGCTACTCGCTCCGGACAGGACAGACGGCTCCCAGCCGCCGCCATCCCACTGTGTCTGGAGCCGGAGTGTGTGTACCGTCTCAGCGGTGTAGCGTCTACTCACACAGCGTTAAGCTTACTCACACTTCTTTCTGTGTGTGTGTGTGTGTGTGTGTGTGTGTGTGTGTATCTGTGTGTGCTTTTCAACACAGCATGTTCTAACACCATATAGGCCACAGCATGAGGTTTATGCTCATATTGTCAGAATGAGACATGGTATAGCCTGAGTGTGTGTGTGTGTGTGTGTGTGTGCTTTTCAATAGGACACTGTAGCATCATACACCCAATTAATGCTCATACAGGCAGAGCAAGACATGCTGGGTTAACATATGTGTGTGTGTGTGTGTGTGTGTGTGTGTGTGTGTGGTCTTCATTGACAGAGGACACTGTAACCTTATACACTGCAAAGGCATGCAACATGCTGGATTAAGATATGTGTGTGTGTGTGTGTGTGTGTGTGTAAGTGTGTGAGTGTGTGTAAACATTTCCCTACTTACTTGCAGCCTGCACTTTGGCCTTGCGGCTGACGACCAGCCCAAAGGAATTCTGGGCCAGGCACTCGTAGTCTCCCTCGTCTGAAGAGCCGTCGCTCCTGCTCCTCTGGAATCGGCCAATCAGCAGCGAGCCGTTAATGAACGTGGCGTAGTTCTCATCCTCCAGTAAGGGCGCGCCGTTCCTCCTCCACTGCGTGCTGATTGGTGGAATCCCTTCCACCTGACAGTGCAGCATCAACGGCTGGTTCTGAACCGCGATGATGTCACTGGGCTCCAGAGTGAAGGACAGCTCGGCTCCACGGGTCACGCCTGCACAGAATAGGTCCTGAAATTAATCGACTAAACCCCCTCGCTTTCTAAAGACCGGCTTCGCGTTTACTTTAACCGTTTTATAAATATCAGCGAAACAAATCCGTTTAAAGATAATATTAATCCAAAACACATTACAGCTCATACATTTCACTCATTAGGGGCTGATATACTCACATTTTAGTATGTAAATCACAAATATTCCTCTATTTTAAGAACAAAACTTTTAAAAGTAGTTATTTTTTTTCAATTACAACTACAATAACTGTGGCGCGTCCTCTCACACTGGAACCAACACTGACTGCTTTTTAATCGCTGCTCTTTATCGTGCTTTATTGTTTTGAGAACAAACATCTTCGACTAATCACAATACGAGGGATGTTTTGGAAGAGTATCTTCGAGTCGATGAACTTTTTCCTCACTGAGAAGTCGTTAGAAAAGAAAAGATCCTCAATCCAACTGAAAGGAAGGCTGCAATCCTGCGTGTTGAAAAAAGAGCCTCACTTCATATCAGCGTACGCCACCGTATCACTGAGAGCTCTGGTGCGTAAATAAATAAATACATCGTACACTAGCGTGAATCTGCTATAAACTTGGGAAGGGTGGCAGCCTACATGAAGTATATCGTCAACATAAAAATCCGTTTCGGAAAGATAGTCAGTGACGTTGGACTTTAAAAGTAGTACAGGATTTGGAGAAGTTTTTGTCTTTTTGGTCTTATTTTGTTGCGCAAACCTGGCAACCCGTGTCGCGGGAGAAGCATGAGACAGATTTTAAGGAAAGACGTCTCATGTTGAACTTCAGCGACGAGGTGAGAAACTTCTCGCTCACTTCCTCCTCCCTCACCGAGTTATCAGAGCTTCGAGGACGTGCGCTCCGAACCCTAAAGCTTAAACAGGGGAGGTCTGAGTGATGACGCTGGACGAACACTTGCGCTGACCCTTTGGCCTTGACGCCGCTCTACACCCCGCCCCCCAGATTCCTGCTCTCGCTAACACACCAGCAGCAGCGTCTGAAACCCAATCCCTTTCAGTGTGTGTGTGTGTGTGTGTGTGTGTGTGTGTGTGTGTTAGCTTTATGCTATTTCTAGTTCTCATGATTCTCAGTTCTGGAATTTTCCCAGCCACTAAATTCGGCCTTGACATTAATACGCATCTTTCATCAAAACAAAGCCGCGGAGTCCTCGGACCACGGAGCACGGCGGTCTCGTCCGCTCAGAGCACGGATACAAACAGGGCTCTGCTTCTTCCTTTCACTAACGTTTCCCGTATCCATGTACGTCCTTGAGCCTGAGAGAAAATATGGCACGTTCTCAAGAACCCTGACGCGCCTGAATGCAAGGACACGGACACACGTGCGCACACGGTCATCTTCTCACCGTCCCGCTTCGCCCTGTGCTGCCGTGTTTTGACTGCGCTTGCTTAGACACTCGTCTCAGGCTCACGCCGGACGATCGTGATCGTAAGAAACGCCACAGGAGCGGGATTGTCACTCCATTTCCTTTGTTAATTCCAGCTGGCTGGCACTTCGCACTCGCGTGACAGCGACTGCGACAGTGCGATTAAACATGCGCATCTCTTTCACCGTACCCGCTGCTCGTGCTACATCTCAGGGCAGTGTAACACACTCGGAGGCCCTCTTCCTATATACGGGAGCTCATACATGTCCACGATTGGCTAACGCCGCTTTCTGTCTCCGGTCAATCGTGGGCGTGGGCGTGGGCGAGCTCCCGTATATAGGAAGACGGTCTCTCACTCAGAGCACATTTACTACTTAGTGATTGTACAGTAGCAGTTCTAACAGCAGTTCTAACAGCAGTTCTAACAGCAGTTCTATCTGAAATTGGGAAGTTATTCTGTAGATTAGGACGGACAGCAGCGAAGGCCCGGTCACCGCTGCAGTGGAGCCTGCAGTAGTTCTAGGAACGGAAAGGAGACCACGATGACAGGATCTCAAGGACCTGATTGGTTTATGGATGGAAATTGCTTCTGAAAGATGAGACGGTGCTTGATTATGTAAAGATTTGAAAACAAAGATTAGAATTTTAAAAAGAAATTTTAAACAAATTTTGTAAATTCTTGATCGGCAGGCAGTTTGGCGAGATGAGAACAGGCGTAACGTGAGCGAACCTTCGTCCGCCGGTCAGCAACCTCGCAGCAGCGTTTGGAACCATCTGCAGACGCTTTAAAGAGGACTTGCTTACGCCACAGTATAAAGATTTACACTATCGGATCATGTAGAACAACGTTTGTTCTAAAATACATAGGGCGCATAAAATTTTGCACAGTATTTTCCTACAGTCATGTTCCCCTGCATCAAACAGGACATTGTGACATAATCTCTCTCTCTCTCTCACTCTCATACTCTCTCTCAAACATTCTCTCTCTCTCTCACTCACTCTCTCACTCACTGTCTCACTCACTCTCGCTCTCTCTCTCGCTCTCTCATTCACTCTCACTGTCTCACTCACTCACTGACTCTCTCTCTCACTCAGTCTCACTCTCATTCACTCTCACTCTCTCTCTCACTCACTCACTCTGACTCTCTCTCTCACTCACTCTCGCTCTCTCTCTCTCATTCACTCTCACTGTCTCACTCTCTCATTCACTCTCACTCTCACTCACTGACTCTCTCTCTCACTCACTCTCATTCTCTCTCTCACTCACTCACTCTGACTCTCTCTCACACTCTCTCTCTCATTCACTCTCACTCTCTCTCACTCACTCTGACTCTCTCTCTCACTCACTCTTGCTCTCTCTCTCACTCTCTCATTCACTCTCACTGTCTCACTCTCTCATTCACTCTCACTCTCTTACTGACTCTTGCTCTCATTCACTCTCACTCTCTCTCTCACTCACTCACTCTGACTCTCTCTCACTCACTCTCACACTCTCTCTCTCATTCACTCTCACTCTCTCTCTCACTCACTCACTCTCTTTCTCTCACTCACTCTCGCTCTCTCTCACTCACTCACTCATTCACTCTCACTCTCTCACTCTCTCTGTCATTCACTCTCACTCTCTCTCTCACTCACTCACTCTGACTCTCTCTCTCACTCACTCTCACACTCTCTCTCTCATTCACTCTCACTCTCTCTCTCACTCTCGCTCTCTCACTCACTCACTCTCGCTCTCTCTCTCTCACTCAATCATTCACTCTCACTCTGTCTCATTCTCTCTCTCATTCACTCTCACTCTCTCACTCTGACACTCTCTCTCTCTCTCTCCAGCAGCCTCAGTGCTTAGTGTCCTTGGCAAACGTTAATCACTGTTCTAGCATTTTGCACACTTAAATTACTTTTACTGAACAGAACCGTGAGCGGATTTCTCTTTGTATCCTTTCCAAGTTCTGTTATAATTAGGTCAAAGCAGTGACACTAAAATGTAATTAAAAATCAAACTTGTAATTAAAGCGATTCATTTTACTTTTACGTTTAAACAGGAACACTATAAGAACATCTCAATGCTGCCTGTCAGGCCTGCTGTGGTTCCTAAAATGTTTACGGGTTCTCACCTTATTACAGGGTTTATCAGAAGGACAAATGAAAGACCGTGCAAGGATTTAAACATTTTCATTACATCCGATTGTACAACACTCACTTGACCTTTTCTTCTTCTTCTCAACACCTAGAACCTGTTGTGCATTTGAAATTGAGCTGAACTGCCTTGATACATGGGTTCTTCAAGCGTTCTTTAATAGTTCATCAGACAATTAAGGGTTTTTAACCTTCTTAAAAGGTTCCATGTAAAAGTATTTCCCTATCGGTTAGGGTTAGGGTTTCCAAGTAGAACCTTTGAGGAAGCTACGAACCCTTGAACATCCAATGAACACTTAAAGAACCTTTCTGAAGAACCCAAGAATGAAGTAAGTGTTACCTAGAACCTGAATCAAGAAGAAGATCGCTCTCAGGGTTCTTGACGAGTGGATAATTAAAGGTTCTTGCTGCTACATAGAACCTTTTTCTTCTGTAAATATGTTGCTCTAGCGTGCTACATGGAATCTTCTCTACGTAAAGAAACAACCGAAGAACCGTTAAAGGTTCTAGTTAAATCAAGAGTGCACAATGGAGCGGTGTAAGCTTGGGTTAAAAAGCGAGAACGCTTGTGAACGCAGTTCCACATTATCTCATGGTGCGTGAGGGTGAGAGAGACATGAGCTGTCAATCAAACTGAACAAAAGGCGGAGGATGGAGGCGCGGTATTGATGTGTAATGTTTCCACATGACGTTTCCTGTGATGTCGCAGCAGGCTGAGAGGGTTCTCCGTGTGTCGTTTTCCTCCCTGACTTTTACAACAATGCAGCACGCTCAATCAGAGCCTGTGGATAGATAATAACCGCAATCTGCTCTACACGCTGAAGGACAGGAGAGACATTTTCACATAGGAAGCAGCCACATGCTAAAGAGTACTTAAGGACAATGTGTGTGTGTGTGTGTGTGTGTGTGTATTAGGGCTGCACAATGCATTGAATATCGGTCTCGATTACAATGCTGTCTGCCCACGATTATATGAACATGATGGAATGGACTGCGATATTGACGTCCAAGGGCGTAACCATGGTATGGACATCGGCGGGGTCCGAAGCTCGTATGTTCTGCTGCACTTTTCTACGCTTGGCTGCTGTCTCCATTTCTTACAGACTGAGCTGCTAAAATATATCAACCAACTTGCGTTAAGTATGGGCGCAACCAAGTGTAGAATTGGAGGGGGGGGAGGGGGGGCACACACCTATTTTCCTTAACAAACGGAAATATATTAAAAAGGAATAGACTTAAATAAACAGAATAGATGAAGAAAAGACAGATCCGTAGGCAGGGTTCATTAAAGGGGGACATATAGAAAATATTTTCTACCGTATATTGGGGGGGACAGATTGGTAATTCCTCAACATTGGGGGGGACTCGACCCCCCCCAAAGAATGCGTGGTTACGCCCATGTTGACGTCTAAAGTTCGTCCTCCACTCATAGAAAACTCCGCTGCAGATCAAATCAAACGTCATCACGACAAACAGGAAAAAAACGTCGCGGATAAACTGGTCCAGGTATTCTGTGCACAAAGCAGCAGTCTGTTTATTTAAATGTGAAAGTGCAGTAAAAATATGTTGTCCCTAAAATCAGTGAATAATCGTGTGTGTGTGTGTGTGTGTGTGTGTGTGTGTGTGTGTGTGCGATCAACCTACTGGATCACTGACACTGGTGAAGGAACCACGCCTTCTCTTACAGAGCGGTCACACGAACGTCACGTGTCAGTAATCACATGTGGTTCACAGGTTGTGTCGTGCTTGTGGTTTTATTTTCACGTGATTCTTAAATGATTCCTTGATTTTCATCGGAATGTTTACATGTTTTTTTTTTTTCTTTCGATTTATTTTAATGTGATTTTTTTTTTTTTTACTTGACACATGATTTTTAGGATTCATTTATTTTCAGGTTAATTTAACACGATTTAAATGTATTTATATTTATTCTCACGTGATTTTGACATGATTCATTTATTTTCATGTCGTTTTTTTTACTTGATTCCTTTATTTGAATGTGATCGGGTAAAGCCAATACAACAATTTGGAACGTGCTGAAAAAGAAAGAAACCGCTGATGGACTGAGGAACAGACACCGAACGGGTCAACAGCTGATGACGGAAACATTGTGCGAGCTGTGAAGAAAAACCCAAAAACAACAGTCAGTGACATCACCAACAAGCTCCACAGGGCCGGAGTGAAGGCATCACAATCCACCGTTCGAAGAAGACTTCGAGAGCAGAAATATCGAGGCCGTACCACAAGATGTAAAGCACTCATCAGCAGTACGAGTCAGAAAGTCAGATTGGAATTGGCAAAGAAATACAGAGATGATCCACAAAAGTTCTGGAACAAGATGAACCTCTACCAAAGTGATGGAAAGTCCAAAGTGTGGAGAAAGAAAGGATCTGCTCATGATCCAGAACATACAAGCTGATCTGTGGAACATGGTGGAGGTAGTGTCATGGCTTGGGCTTGCACGGCTGCTTCTGGAACATTCTCACTAATCTTTATTGATGATGAACTCATGATGGAGCAGCAGAATGAATTCAGAAGTCTACAGGAACATTCTGTCTGCAGATTTACAGAGAAATGCCTCCAAATGAATCAGAGGAACTTCATCATGCAGCAAGACAACGATCCAAAACACACTTCCACCTCAACACAGGACTTCATCAGGGGGAAAAGTGGAAGGGTTTAGACTGGACAAGTCAATCACCAGACCTTCACCCAACTGATCAGCATCTCACCTCCTGAAGAGGAGACTGAAGGGAGAAACCCCCGAAACACACAACTACTGAACGAAGCTGCAGTAAAAACCTGGAAAAGCAACACAAGTGTCAGTGAGTCACAGGATTGATGCAGTTTGATGAGTTTTTGCAAGCAAGGGACACGCAGCCGAATGTTAAGTGTTATTTACTTTCATTTACTTCAAGACTGATCTGTTCCTATACTTTTGCTCGCCTAAAAATCGGTTGTTCTGATACAAAAGCTTCTATGTTTTACATTCTTTAACACGTCTAGATGTAAACACCAGCAAATGAAAGCTGAAATCCTAACCTCTCGTCTCATCTCCATCTTTTCATCTCAAACCCAACGGTCTTCGGTGCACGCCACAAACTAACGAATTAACCTCGCCGTTCCAATAGTTTCGGAGGGAACGGTATATGATTTCTCTCCACATGTACGGTACTCCTCAAGTAGCATGCACTGAAACTTAAATGTAAATGTTGTAAACGTTGAGCTGCGCAGTGCTTTAAATCTGCAAATACAGCCGTTCAGACAGGGATGTAAATCTTCAGCAGTTAATAATATAGGCGAAAGCACGTCCTTCAGCGTATATCCACACAGAGACAGAGAGAAGAGCCTCAATAAAGGCACTACGGGATAAACACAAACACGCTGCAGCTTTATAAAGTCAGGAAAGCTCATTTCATATGCACGCTGTAATAAACACCACAACGTTGCAGCCGTATTACAATAAACTGCAGACGCTTGCTTTAATAAAGCGCTGACACGTTCAGGATCGATGCTACCTTACCTAACTCTGCTGCTAGACATGTTTACATCACGTTGGCTTCATATAGTGCCGAGTGTCGGCTGCAAAGTGCCGTGAAAATGTATTCGCCCCCTTCCTGTTTTTTTCTGTTTCTCTTTTTGCCTATTTGTCACACTTATTACCTGTTTCAAATCTTTAAAAAAATGTATATAAGTCAAAGACAACCTGAGTAAACACACAAGAAACGATTATGTTTATGCTCTGTGGTTCCTCATGTTCTCCGTGTCTTATATTGTATGAGGATCGGAAATCATCGAGTGTGACAAACATGCAATAATAGAGGAAATCAGGAAGGGGGCAAATACTTTTTCACGGCATTGTACTACATTGAACCATTATGGGTTTCCCCAGAGAGACAAAGCACACACTGATGCGACAAGATGTTCTTGCAGGGGTTCTTCAAAAGGTATTTTGAAAAGAGGTTAAGGTTAAGAGTTCTTATCTTCCTGAAAAGGTTCTAGTTTGGAGCACTTTCTGACAGGGGAGCACTCTAAGGGTTCTTCGTAGAACCTCTAAGGTAAAGAAGAAGAAAAAAAAAAAATCTAGAATACGAAAGTGTTTTTCAGTCTGTGGCTTTGGAGAACCCTTTAAAGGTTCTACATAGAACTGTACAATCCATCCATCCATCCTTCCTTCCTTCCTTCTTACTTTAGCTTCTCTGACATAGTCGTAGGGTTCCACATAGAACCCATTAAGGATTCCCTCACTGAGACAAACCACAGGTTGATGCAACTAAGGGTTCTTCAAAAATGATGTTTGTATAGTTGTATATACACTTCTTAAAAAGGTTCCAGTTTGGAACCTTTTATGATTCTACTTGGAACCCACTCTGAATAGAAAACCTTTTTTAAAGCGCCCACATAGAACCATTAAGAGATCCCACCCAAGAGACAAACCACAGATTGTTTCAGTGAAGAGTTCCTCAATGGTTCTTCAAAAGGTAAGATTAAAATTTCTTATCTTCCTAAGAAAAAAAAAGTTCTAGTTCGGAACCCTTTCTGATAGGGTTGTAGAGTTCTATGTATAACCTTTAAGATTTTTTTAGAATGTAAAAAAAAAAAAACATTAGAATGAGTTTGTCCTTCTTCAGTTTGTTCCATTGGAGGAACCTTAGAACCATACATAGAACCCTACAACATGGGCTTAGGTAGACAGACAGACAGACAGATAGATAGATAGATAGATGTCCAGCCATCCTTCTTTCTTTCTTTCTTTCTTTCTTTCTTCCTAAACATCCACAACAGTCTTTGAAGGAAATCAGTTCTACATAGAACCCTGACTGGAAAACATTGTTAAAGGGTTCTACACAGAACCTTTCGATCTTTACCGGAGCGACAAACTGAAGACACTGTAACGTTTCTAGACAGCTTTAAGTTTAAGAGTGTAGGGCTGCACGATATATCATGTGTGATATGCAAATGAGCAACATGCAAATGAGCAATATGCAAATGAGCGAATAGTCATTTCTTATTGTGTTCATGAGCAAAACCAATCCAAATAAAACCAAGCAGCTGTACGGGTTTTTCGAGAATGAATCCTTGCATTGGACAGATACAAGAAGAATCCATAAATTAATGAATTAATTAAAGTGGGGGGGGGGACAAATAAATAAATAAAGCATCATCATAATAATCATCATTTTAGTCACATGATCGCAGGACGATCACGGTGTGAAGCAAACATAATGAAGTTCACGTGTGAATACTCACGTGTGTATATTTAGACGCTTCACGTGTTGTTTCACATGCATGTGGTTTCATTAATTAAATGAATGAATTAATTAATACCATATGTGATATTTTATAATCTACTACTTCTGTCCAGCTCTAACTCACTCCATTCTTCTCTTAAACATCAACAACCGGCTTTGAAGAGGAATAAGACACCAAAAAACACCGGAATCAGAAGGAACGGGATTAACGCCACGGCCGAGTTCGGTCGGTCCGGACGGACAGTCAGGGCCGCGTCCCGATCCGCTCCTTACAGTAATCTCCACTACACAGGGGGGAAACACTGACCTGACCAGGCGTGAAGCCTCCTGTGATCCACACCGCAGGTTCTGCACCGGGCTCGGTTCTGCACCGGGCTCGGTTCTGTGCGCTGCAGGAGAGCTGTTGGAATGATGTGAGGAACCACTTACCGACAAAAGCAGCGAGCCAGATGCCGAACAGACGCGCAGCAGCCAGGAGGCGCCTTCCCGTCGCCATGTTCATCACTTTCCCAAATGTGTGCGCGGATAAAAACAAAGCCACACCGGAGAGAGGAGGAGAGGAGAGGAGGAGAGAGGAGGAGAGAAAAGAGGAGAGGAGAGAACGCGGCGTCCTCTGAAACCTCCTGCGACCTACGACAAGCGCTGGTCCCCGGGAGTCGCGCGCCCTCGCGCCATTTTACACATCCACCGGGAATCTCTCCTTTCCTTCCTCCCGTTATCTCTCTATCTCTCTATCTCTCTCTCTGTTTATCTGTATACTGTAGCTCTCCGTGAAACCACCGCGCTCCGTTACCTCCTCACGCGCACACAGCACACACCGCGACTGGCGCTGTAATCTCTCTCTCTCTCTCCCTCTCTCTCTCCCTCTCTCTCTCTCTCAGGAACAAAAGACGCGGCCAAGTGCGAGAATCAGCGACAAGACTGCCACCTTCCCCTCAAACAATTCATTCTGCTTTACAGATGTTATGAGGCTGGGAAATAATAATAATAATAATAATAATAATAACAATTAGCCACGATAGATAGATAGATAGATAGATAGATAGATAGATAGATGAACAGTTAGATAGATAGATAGATAGATGAATGAATGGTTAGATAGATAGATAGATAGATAGACAAATGAATGAACCTCTCGTGAATTAGGTACTCTCAAATAAGAAGTCTGGGTTGTTTTTTTTGTTGTTGTTGTTGTTTTTTTGCATATATAATTAAGTGTTTTTAGAATATGAAGTTGTTCATCTTGGAATCTTTTTTAGTTGTACGTGTTTTACACAAAACCGGTAAGTGTTCCCTGACAGGGACAAAACTCAGAACCCTAAATCAGATAAAGGAGTTCTTCGAGCGTTCTTTAAAAGGGTTCGGGTATAGTTAAGAGTTCTAACAGCTTCCTAAAACATTCTGGTTTGGAGCCCATTGTGAAAAAGAAACAACCTATTGTTGGGTTCTACATCAAATTTCTCTCCAATGAGGACAACCAAAGAACCGTTAAGGGTTTTCGATTTAGGTTTGGGAGGAAAAAAACGTTAAATCTAGAATGTTAGAGGTTTCTTCAGTTTGTTTGTTCAAGAGGACCCCTTAAAATCTTTATGAAAAACTCTGCAACAGAGGATTTCTTTACCAGGGTTCCTAGTATCTATCGAAGAAAACCAGAGAGCAAGGCATGGAGAACAGGCAATCAAAGGGAATCTCCTTCCTGGGTAATTATTAGCCATTTTGCTGCTACTGCTATACATAATCATAATTATCTACTATAAATAATTACAGCTACAAATAATTATATCCAGTACAAAAATGCATGACTGTTTTGTCAGCCATTATTTTCAATTTGCATTAAAAAATTTTATTAATTAGACCACTGACTGTTTTAGGATCAGTAGGGTATGGAACGCCTAAGTCTAGTCCTTTTACCTAAGTCAAAATTAAAAATAAATAAAGAAATAAACGAAGAAAGTAAATACTTTTAAACTCAGTACAGAATGTTCTTACTTCTTTATTTTAGTCAGTAAAGCTGAAAGGCGTCTTTTTTTTTTTTTATTCCAAAAGCTAATTTCCTGTTTCACGTGCAGCTCTGCAAGTAGAACAATGGGGAAAGAGCGACCTCTACCGGAAGCACTCACTGTTGCTATAGAAACAGTACCTCGGTGATTACCACGGCTAAATTAGCATCAAACATTAAAATAAAAAAAAAATTACTAAAAAAGCCAGGGGTAGAATTGAGAACAGCTACAATCAACTGCAGAAATATTGGCACTCTTCATTAAAATTAGCAATATTAAACAGTGACTAGAATGTCGGCATGACTAGCACAAATGAACACAACCATGTTTAACATTAAAAAAAGATCTGAAGAAGCGTGTTCCTTCTTCTTCTTTTTTTTCTTTTTTTTTGAAATCTGTTAGTTGGCAGAGAATATAGGCAATAAAACAGTTTAAATCTGTTTATTTTTTTTTACTGATATGGGATGAAGGACGCCTGTAAAGAGGATTTACATTTCAGTGTAATCGTTTATAAAAAATAAAAAAATAAATAAATAAAAAGTTTAATAATTTCATGTTTAAGAATTAGACAAATGAAACAAATCTATAATATATTTCTTCAGGAAATGCATCAACAGTAGTCAAAAAACTCATTTTATCCTAGGTATAAGAGGGAAAATGGAGGAAATCTTTTCATCCGAGTATTCTCTCTGTAAAGTACTGAGATAAATGAAAGGCAGTGTGTCGCACAGCACATTTGAATAGCTGATATCTTTTTTAGATGGACAGGTTAATTGTACTGGTGTGATGTGATAACACATTGTGGGTCTAATTACTGTCTGATTACTGCATAATTCTCTCTTCAGCCTAATGGCTCTAACACACTACCTAGCACACTGATTTCATTAAAAATGGAAGAGTATAATACTAAAGGTAATTCAAAAGAATAAAAGGATCACATAATGTATTCTTTATGTAAAAAAAAGAGAAAAAGAAAAAGAAAAAAGGTTTCCATTAGCATATAAATTTAGCATGGAAGAAGGCCTGGTTTGATGAATCCTGTTTTCTTTTACATCATGTGGACAGCCGGGTGCGTGTGTGTCGCTTACCTGGGGAAGACATGGGACCAGGATGCACTATGGGAATAGTGATGCTGTGGGCAATGTTCTGCTGGGAAACCTTCGGTCCTGGCATTCATGTGGATTTTACTTTGACTTGTATCTAAACATTGTTGTAGACCAAGAACAATGCCTTCATGGTAACGATATTCCCAAATCACAGTGGTCTCTTTCAGCAGGATAATGCTCCCTGACACACTGCAGAAACTGCACAGGAACGTGACAAAGAGCTCGAGGTGCAGATCTCAATCCGATCGAGCATCTGTGGGATGTGCTGGACAAACTAGTCCTATCCATAGAGGTCCCACATTGTAAATTACAGGACTTAAAGGATCTGCTGCTAACGTCTCGGTGCCAGATACCACAGCACACCGTCAGAGGTCTTGTGGCAGCACTATGAGCACCTACACAATATTAGGAGGTGGGTTTAATGTTATGGCTGGTTGGTGTGTGCATGAATTGTGTCTGTCACGAACACAAACATGCCGGAGCACCAAATTTGTTCCTGAACCAGATCCATTTAGACCCAGTTTAGGAAGTTACAAAGCTGTGATGGCAGTAGACGTGACAGTTCACCACAGCGCACCAGTGAGACGGCGGGTTTTAACCACCGTTTTATGGAAATAAACTAGTCTGTGCAATGTGTCTGCTTTGGGAGGTTTCTCAAATCTTTGGCAAAGATTCTCGTACATGCTGAGATGTCTCTTTAGATTCTATGCAAAAACACCGCACCCGAGGAAAGACGCACGTTAAGAACATAGAGATACCAAGCCTATGTGTGGCTTTAAACATAGCGCTAACGTGACTTCACAGTAGCGAGCGACAAAGTAACAGTTTCTACATGCGAAAGGTTTCAGCGACACCTTCAAATTAAGATTTTCTCATTTCTAGGCGAATTAGGTGTATGATGCTCTAAAGAGGCGAATCCAGTCCAACTGGAGTTCCTACCTGCAATTCGGAGGAGCTTGCGATTTTTCAAAATTACCGCAGATTTTCCGCAGACTTGGGCCAAGACGCGTCATGTGACGAACATGAGTACAGCTAAAAGGTCTCATTTACCAACAAACATCACTGTGAAAGACTAAACAATTCCATGCAATTGCGAATTCGCCAATTCAAGTAGATTTCTGCAAAAAAAAAAAAAAAAAAAAAAAAACTAGATTGATTGATCTATTTATTTATTTATTTATTTATTTAAAATCGTAGAAAAATCAAGCGTTTTTGTCCTCAACAATCTCTACAAAATCCTGTACGGACCGATCTTGTCACATACAACTTCTTATTAAATGTGTATACGGACATCACAAAGAAAAATAAAGCTTGGAACAACGTAGCATAGAAATCTGCGAACAAAACTAGTGCAAACAAACAGTTTCGCACCGATTAGTGTATTATTTCATTTGCGTTGAGCTAGTTAACTTTAGAAGCGATATATACACAGCTACTACCTACTTAAAAAACACCGCAATGGCAGAAAGCATTCGCTACAACTACAAGCGACTCGAGCGACCTGTCACTTTCTATTGTGAGCATAGGGTAAGATTTTACAACGTTTTACCAAATGACTTTCTACTGATGGCAAAAAAAACAACCATAAAACAAACAGCTGCTTGTAAAGTTCTGTTGTGTAGAGATGCAAGAATGTGACAAGAGAGAAGAAGAGGACTAAGAATGGATCCCTGTGGAACACCATAAGGAATACGATAAGGGCAAATCAAAGTCCACTTGCCAAATTAATATTAAGACTCTTTGCAAAGTGGTCTATCATTGTTTTAAACTCTGGACCTCATGACCTTAAGTATCGTTTTGGAAGATCTGTACTTTACTCGAGTATTATAGAAATCAAATACTCTTAATCAAGTAAATTTCAAGAGAAAGGATGTGCTTTTCACTCCTTACATTTTCAATTTGACCTTTCTCTTGCCTAGCTGCTATTCCAGTCGTGCTTGGCTTTGTGAAAACTGACATCCAATCAAATTTACAGCTTCAAGCTTAGTTAAAAAAAAAAAAAAAAGCAGTTTTTTAGCTAGTTTTGTTTTGTTGCTAATGCGACTTTAACATAAGGGTTATTAAACATTAGCTACCCAGCTAGCCAGATTCTTGTTTTTAGCAGAATATTTAATAAC
Source organism: Ictalurus furcatus (assembly GCF_023375685.1). Taxonomy (NCBI): domain Eukaryota; kingdom Metazoa; phylum Chordata; class Actinopteri; order Siluriformes; family Ictaluridae; genus Ictalurus; species Ictalurus furcatus. The sequence goes on from NC_071281.1 coordinate 17,094,769, forward strand.
TATTTACCACAATAAATAATCAAATAAATGTTCTATCTGGAGTGCTCATTTCTGATCACTTATATACACACACATATACATGTTCGAATTTTTTTTTTTAACTTTCACTCAAATAGATTTCTGGCTCTGTACATCTACTTTCAACCGAGTCCGACGCTGACGCCGTAACTACACTTTCTTTTCACTTTTCCCACGCCTGTAATGAGAACCTTCCAATCTAATGAGACCTAACGATTAGCCCATCACGTTTATTTAAAGATCTCTATCCTCTGAGCACGGCGTAAAACACTCACAATTCGCTGACGTTTTTATAAACACTACATTTGGGCAGTGTTGAGATGGAAAGGACACAACAGGTTGATTTCCCAGACATACATTAAGACTAAGTACTAGCAGGCTGGTTTGGTTTTTGTTTTTTTTTCTTTCTTCGGTCGATTTAAATCACAGTTGAAGTCTAAGACCGGGCGTTAATTTGCATCTAAGGTATCGTAGAATAGTAAAATTCAACATACTCCATTCATTAATGTAGCGAAATTAAGCACATAGTTCATTAAGACACGTATTAAACCTAGCGTTGGCTTCATTTAAACATTTAATTAAAAGACTTTTCGCTTAATCTGTGAGGAATACATATAGAATAATTACACACAGTTTACTGTATCCAGAGGAGGAAATAATAATAATAATAATAATAATAATAATAATAATAATAAAAAAACATTAAAATGATCCAAGGGCGAATTTTCTGATTATGAAAACTGCTTCATTTCTTGTAAGACAAACCTGAGTGATGGAAAAATACAAACAGGAATTGATTAAACACCGTACTGAGCACCATTTCTAAGATGTAGCACCAAACTAATCCTTCTGAGAAGGTCTTTGAGATCATGACTGGACTTTTACATGAATTTTTTGTCTTTTATGCGAACTCTGAGGTGATCAGTTTTGGCGTATAGCAAATCTACGTACGTCATACGTTGGGTGTCACCTTGTTTCACGCTTTACACGATATCTATAGAACAATACTTCACAGCAAAACACACAATTCGATTTTTTTTACTTTAACCCCCCCCCCCCCCCCCCCAAAACAACAAAAAAAAACATTTAGGTGGAAATATACAGTTGAGTGCAAAAGTTTGCGCACCCTTACTTCGATATGAAGGAACCGAGACATTTCATTCGGTCGGTTTTTACAGTCGTTGGAAATCATGACAGGGAAATTCGATTATTTTCCCCATAACAGCATGTCCTAAAGTGTTTTACTCCTCTTAGATCGCAGCAACATGCCAACGATTACAATTTCTTTATTTATTCAAGAATGACACGTTGTACTTTCAGCCAGTTATAGTATCATTTTATGTTGTGGAACGGCCACGAATCTAAACGGCTACTTTGTTGTCAGTTATATTTCAGCAGCTCTAAAACAGTCGCTCTCTCACCAGCCTCTTTCTCTCTCTCTCTCAAAGTTAGTAAGACAAAAGAAAAAAAAAAACAACACCACAGCTTGTCATGTTTCAGAGAAACCACAGAGCGTAAATAAACTCCGCTGTCCTGAAGTTTCCTGTCTCGGAAAACTCCGTTACAGTCACTCCGTGCTAACGCTGGAGACTCCTTCCATGAACATTAAATAAACAAACACACGTCCTAACATAAATCTTCACCATCTCAACGATTATATGCTTTTCTTTCTTGAATATCGACACATTTTAAATCTGGTTTTCAGTAGTCCTAGATTACGTCAAGCGTCCGCCGTACACGTTCCTGTGAACGAGCTGTGGCAGAAAATCAATCGACACCTTCTGACCAATCACAACCGAGAATTCCAGAGCACTGTGGTATAAGACTTAATAAGACACTTACAACTTCTTTGAAGGCCCTCTCCTACAGTCCTCACTCTTTTAACGACTAACGTTCCATATAGTCACTGAATAGATCATAGCGGTTACTCGGTAACGTGCTTCGAGACGAATAACTGCACAATATGATGGGAATTTAGTGGGTGAAACAAAATGCGAAACAAATTAAACATATAAATAAATTAATAGGGACGCAAACTCTTGAGCATGTGAAAGATTTTCAACGCTAAAACGACATTAAAAGAACATAAAAAACTTTTTAGGGGAAAATCTGCAAACAGAGGTGTCTTTTACCGGAAAGCTACGGAGACGCAGACGTTTGCACTCAACTGTAGCTAATGAGAGCTCGGACATCAAAACCTGGCTCTGGACCCTGCAAGAGTGGTTGGTGGGTAATCCTCTTGTAATATTGAGCTTTTAGCTGATATATATGTATATATATATATATATATATATATATATATACACACAAAATGACTTCATTTTAGTTGTACTAATACTAACTATAATATGTAATATTTAAAATAAAATAAAAAAAGAAAGAAAGAAAGAGAGCAGACCTGGTCTTAGATCAACATACTGTAGAAGGTCAAATTCCTCAGACTGATGTAAGACAAGAGCATCAGCATTTCAGTAAAAATCATTCCTAATAAAATAATTAACATGTAAGAAATATAAGTATTTTTCTTTTCCAAAAGAACAAAGACAAGACACTTAAATAATCATTTTCAAATGCATATTTTAAAAAAATCGTTTCTGCTCTTAGCAGCAATACAAAAAAAAAGAGAGAGAGAGAGACAGAGAGAGAGAGAGAGAGAGAGAGAGAGAGAGAGAGAGATGTTTGGTTCTGAGGAAGAACAAGACCAAAAAAAATCTAATTATGGCTGAAGGAACACAGGAACTGAGTTTAGTTGAACAGACATGTTTGCTTTCTTCTTTTATCTTTTCAGACTCCCTGTACAGTGAGAGAGAGTGTGTGTGTGTGTGTGTGTGTGTGTGTGTGTGTGTGTGTGTGTGTTCGTGTTCAGAGCTCCCTGAGAAAAGATGAGTGAGGCGAGGCATGGACGCGTCTCCCATCGTTCAGAAAGTCCTCTGTGCGCTAATCTCTCATGGATAAGAAAAAGAAAAAGAGTTGTTATACCGAACAAAGCTGAACCATGGTTGGGACAGGAAGCGGTGTCAATGCTGTGTTAATGCGGCGGGTTATCAACAGAAGACGAAAGAGTGCTAAAAGTTACGAATCACAATCTTTATAAACCCATGTACACAAAATTGGCCTCAGAATTATAAATTATTCCTGAAAATTAAATCACAAAAAAAAAAAAAAAGAAAGAAAGAAAGAAAAATATAGGATCCATTTTAAATGAGGTAGTGGCTGGGAGTAGTAGATGTATGAAGCACCCGCAAACATGCTTTAGGTCTCCCGTTGAACAAATCAAATGACTCTACATGTACAGTAGACATGTCCTTCATCTTTTCTCAGCAGTTCCTCGTCGTTATATACATAAAACTCCTGAGAAACTCCAGCCGAGGAACGTCTTTGATCCGACTGTCTGTTTGCACCCGGGTGAAAATAGCCACATTAGCCACACAGAACCGCTAACTGCACTCATAAACACACAAACATTCATCAGAAGACGTGAACAAATCCTTCATTTTCGTCTCGATGTAGCGCTTAGCACAGAAGACTGGTTTTATTTACACAACACTTAGCTATTTAGCTTACACAGCAAGCTAGCTAACATGAAGTAAACTACATTCTTCTGAAATTAAAACCCGCAACAAAGCTCGCTAGCCAGCTTAGCTGAGAATATGCTAACCACTATATTGTGCAATTAAACTTAGTGTTTAGTCTAGTTTGCTAGCAACTACTGTAGATAACGAACAATAGCAAATCTTATACACTGTGAATTAAAATCAACAGCAAAGTTCACTAGCTAAGATTTGGTCACCCCAGTAGGCCATTTTTCTAACAAGACAGCTAACATCAAATAAACTACTTTGTTGTGCCATTTAAACTAGTCGCAATGTAGTAGCACTAGCAAGCTAGCTAACATTAGGCTAACCATCCTAGTGTGAAAATAAATCCCAGTGGAAGGGTATTAGTACAACTAACTGTTATATTACATTTGCAAGAAAGCTAACTCAGATTAAGCTAACTAGTATATTGTGAACTTATAACTAGTAGTAAAGTTTGTAGCTCTAAAAACAAAAACAACAAAAAAACAACCACAACGACAACAGATGTTTTAATACTGCTTTGCTAAAAATGTATGAAGGTTTTTAGAATATTTTTTTCACACATGCTAGCAACAGGTAACCTGTTATATTGCTAACACCAACCGGGTGCAAATACATATTCCTGTTTTCACCCAGGTGCAAATAGAAACTTCTGTGTTTGTTTGTATTTGTGTGTGTGTGTGTGAGTATGAGAGAGAGAGAGAGAGAGAAAGAGAGAGAGAGAGAGAGAGAGACAGGAATGAAAGAAATTGATAGGTTAGACTTAATCAAGCTGAAAGAAAGGTCGGTGAAGGTGTAGCTTCTGGTTTCTCCACCCAGGACCGTGTGTGTGTGTGTGTGTGTGTGTGTGTGTGTGTGTTAACCCTGAGAAATCTGTAGTGCGTGGCAGGGTTGTGGACTCTTGCTGTAAGTCTACGGCTGCTTTGTAAGTACTAATCTCTGATCGGTCTATTCAGTTCTTCCGACTACGGCCTAGTCCACACTAACGCGACTGTAAATAATAAAATAAATAAACAAACGGACATTTAAAGGGAAAGCTTCGCAAAGTGACGTTTTCAAGCCGTTTACCAAAAGTGTCCCATCTACAGCGAGACTCGAAAACGACAGAAAACGGCACGCTGGTTCTCATTGTGTCTTTTCGCTCGTTTCTTGAAAAGCTACGCTCAATAGTTTTGGCACCAATTTAATTCCATACGTTTTTGTTTGGTAACAACATGAACATACAAAAAAACAAGAAAAGAAAAAAACCCACTTTCTTGCACGCCACAGTTTCACAAAGTTCGGCCATCTTGGAACTGCAGTGATGACGTGACGACTATACGTCATCGTTTTCGGATTTATCCGCTTTGGAGAGCGGATTCGAAAACGGTGCTAAAAAGCCGTTTTCCAAATCTATTTCTTGCTAGTGTGGACTAGACCCGTGTTCTGCTCTGATCTTCAGACACTGATATCTGATTCCATCTTCAGAGTTAAGAAAAGTCCAAATTTACAATATTCATATATACTATTTATAGCACATGTGCATGTATCCATGTATGCTAAATGAATACATACAATACATGCACACAATAAAATAAAATAAAAAAAGGGACCAAAAAAAAAAAAAAAAAAAGCACACCCATGGTTTCTAGGGCTAAAAAAATATTCTGTATGTACTGTACACACTTATAAAACAATATGTTGCAATAGTGGTGTATTGGCATCATGGTTCGTTTCCTCCTCTTCTTTTAATGCTTAGGAGCACAGGTAGCTGTGCGCACCTGAGGTAGAGCGGACGAGGCCGGACCTGGCGAAGGCTGGAGGGGAAGCCGACAGTCCTATCTGAGATAGAGCCTTCGCTGAAGGGCGGAGTCTGTGATCTCCGTTCTCTAGAGCGGGTTGGAGGTGCTCAGGGGATACCCCTTCTTCAGTAGCGCCTCCCAGAGTCAGCTGGGCCAGCCCGTTTTCCAGCGGCCCGTTGTGATTAGCCAGTGCATCCTGAAAGTGGTTGGGGGTGCGGTGAGACGCAGGATGGATTTCAGTGTCAGGTTTGATTGAGGATAATGATGGCGGTGGAGCGTCCTCTCTGCACGGGAAGTGTGACACAGGAGACCCCAGAGAGAGATTAGTGTCACTCCGAAGCTCCTGCAGCACCTCCTCTGCTGGATCAGACAGCTCCGAGTGTACGATCACGTCAGCCTCCACCTGGTTCGAGCCGAGAGAATGCGGATGCTCGTCACGACTGTTCTGAAACACACAGACACGCACGCATATCGTCGTCGTCATCATCATCATCATCATCATGATCCTCATACATATCGTTACCTTTCCCTCTTACTTGTGCAAACCTCAAGCCAATCGACACATGAATCTGGAATGATTCCAAACTGACACCCCGCATTAACTGATACTCCCGAAAGCCAACGATCTCCTGTCTCGTCTCGATTTGAAAGACAGCGTCCTCGATTTCTATCAGAACCACATCACAGCGCAGCGTGACACGCTCCGAGGAAAGCGCTATCCGCCCTCTTTCACATACATGACCTCACAGACGTTTATTCATTTAGAGGACGGCTTTTATCCAAAGCGACTTACGAATGAGGAAATGCAAGTAGAGCGATATATCAAGCGGAGAACAATACGAGTCGTGCTACCGTACAAGATCTTTAATGGAGTTCTAGAAAGCAAAGTGCGCAGAGTCGAGGTGGAAGAGCCAGAGTACGGTTTTTGTTTTTTTAAAGGATAATGTGAGGTTAGCGTTTTAGGGGTTGGTTAGGTGTTCACGGAAGAGGTGGGTCTTTAGCTGTTTTTTGAAGATGGTGACAGATTCTGGGGTCCGGATTGAGGTTGGAAGTTCATTCCACCACTGAGGAACAGTTAGTGTGAAGGTTCTGGAAAGAGCGACGATGAGTAGGCACTACTAAGCGTCGGCCGTTAACCGAGCGCAGGTTGCGTGAGGGAACGTAAACCTCGAGGAGAGTGTTGAGGTAGGGTGGTGCCGTTCCAGACAAGGTCTTGTACGTGAGCATCGAGGCCTTGAATTCGATTCAGGCGGGTACAGGAAGCCAATGGAGGGAGAGGAAGAGGAGTGTGACGTGGGTCCTTTTGGTTGAAAACAAGGCGTGCTGCTGCGTTCTGAATCATCTGAAGGGGTTTGATGGAGCTGCTGGGAGGCCCGAGAGTAGTGCTTTGCAGTAGTCATGTTTTGATATGACAAGAGCCTGGACTAGTAGCTGTGTAGCCTGTTCGGTGAGATAGGGTCTGATTTTCTTGATGTCGTACAGAACCGACAGGACCGACGCCTAGGATTGTGTCGTGTTGCTGTGATTCCAACTTTCCTCCAACTGGCCTCATGATACTAGGATTAATTCTGCCTAACACTGTCTCTACTACTGTTTCTTTGGGGTTTCTTTCTTTCTCTCTCACCAATTACAGCACAACATACGACACACCACAATTTATTACACGGTTTGTTAGCAAAGTTTATCCAGGTATAATTATAAAAGACGAATACGCACGGCTGTCTAGAACGAGACGAGTCCAAGACGTCTATCCATCATTCTAACAGTCGAGACATGAGAAGTTGATGCACTTGAGTCTCATTTTGAGAAAAGATGACCTCATCACAGTTTTAATTCCCCCACTTTCCTGTTGTGCGGGTACGCAGTGTAATGACGGGACTCGAGAGCGAGATGAAGACGTAAATGTCAACTGGAGAATAAATCAGGAGTTATAATAGGTGTAATGAAAAGCTAAATCAAGGTTTAATTTGATTTCTCTCCTTCCTGCTGGGCGCATCCTGGTCCTGTTTTGTCAGAGAGGGAGAGACAATGTGTGTGTGTGTGTGAGTGTGTGTGTGTGTGTGGCACGTGTGTAATTGGTAGGATACGAGCTACAGCACTTCATTCAAACCCCATCCTCCTGTCATACACTGCTTGTTTATATTTAACTGTCACTGTTCATTTAATGTTAATTACGTTCTCTCCTGCTCACAGGAAGCATGCTCTATCAACATGTCTCCTCTTTCACACACACACACACACACACACACACCATCTTGCTATAAGATTACAAATACCATAGAATATCCACGTATGTCCATATATTTTGTTACGCTGTATAAAGGCTGTAAGTTGGCACACACTCTCTTTCACCTTGCTCTCCTTAGTGTCCCGAAATCCGTTAATGAGACATGGCGAGTTTTCTGTAATCGTCTCTCTGTAGGTGCTGATCCGACTGGCCCACTCCCGGCTCACTGAACCGTTCCAGCTCGGCTAGGTGACACAAAAAAGGGGGGGGGGAAATTCCGTACTATGTAATAAAAGAGAGCTGAACCGGCAATTATATTTGCATAATGATTTGATTTCAAATTGCATTTACTAATGATATAAATGCGCTCCAAATCAGAACATCCATCCGTCCGTCCTTCCATTTTCTATACCGCTTATCCTACAGGGTCACGGAGAACCTGGAGCCTATCCCAGGGAGCATCGGGCATGAGGCTTTAGCATCTCCAAAAAAAATTTAATAAATAAATAAATAAATAAATTCACTTCCTGCAGTCGAATCACGTTCTCGCTGGAGTTCACTTGGATGCAGAGCAAGACCACCTCAGGGTTCCATTCAAACACACTAAACACCTCATATATGAAAGCGCCCTTACAGCAGACAAATTTAAATTCAGCACCCTACATTCTGTGATCCGAGTCGGTTAACGTTTATATTCTTCAAGCTCTGTACTGATTTTATAACACCTGTATAATGTTTTAAACAGGAGCACGAACTCACACGCAGACCTCACCTTCAGATCTGCTGGTGCATCATAAGCTCCACCGACACTACCCATGAGGCTTTGCTGCTCATTAGGGTCAGTTAGGGGCGGAACCGGGTCCTGGGCTCCGGGGGGCATTAGGGTCTCCAGTTCATGGCAGTCTGTGCAGTTAGGTACGACGGCGGGTACAGGATGGGCGCTTCTGCGGTACTGCGGGTTCAACAGACTGGGTTCCAACCCTCCAGGGGTGTCGCTGCGAGATACAAAGAGAGAGACGTTGTGTGAGAGACGGAGCTTCAGTTTACAAAAAAAAAAGTCATCAGAGGGGCAACACGAAGAGCAAAGCCCGTCTGCATTGTTTTAAAAATCCTGTTTCTCTCACGTCCGCATTTTCTCCTAGATTTGTTTGACTTTTTGGATTTGCTTTAAGAGCAGGTGAGGCAGGAAACAGAAGCAGAAGCCAAGTGAAAGGCAAACAGATATCCAAAATTAGCACCGTAACCGCGTTCTATCGCACTCCCGAGAGGTGGGATGTCATCCAAAGCCGTCACGCTTAACACCGCTCCTTCCCGTTCGGCAGTGGAACGGGCGTAATCGACCCCCAACCAAGAGACTAATAAGTGCTCATGGTAACAAAGCTACCGAGGACCTGTTTGGGTAACAAGCCTTGCCGCCGAGCCGTTCTCATGGGCGTCTATGCAAAGTTATGCGAAATCAATTATATTTAAAAAGGTCAGATTCATGCCTATGCAAATGTGTCGTCTCATACATATTCAAAACTGTGGTGGTTTTACACAATTAAGTGTTTCTGCACCAGAGCTCATAAAACTGTCGCTTTATATTCGGATATTCGTCGCAGATTCACACCTGCTGTAACGCCATGACTCGGTTAAAGACACTGCAACACCCAAAGCGTCGTCTCCTGACACAGCGTCTCTGATCAGTCGGTGGAAATGATCTCAAATGATCTGGATAGTGTGTCATGTCTACGCTGCACTCTTGACCCATAACTACTTCCACCCAGATCTGACCGTGACGTACAGAGAGAACCAATTATAGACGAACGAGTCGATAAGTACCGGCTTTTTCCGTTGCGGAAGCTGACACACATGCAGACGAGGATGCAGAGGAGACCAAGACACACACCGACGATGATCCCAGTGACAGCATGAATGTCCAACTCTGCAGGAGAGAGAGAAAGGACAAGCCGGAGCGTTTACGGTTTCCACGGGCAACGTGTAGCGCATGTGCTTTTAATATTGACAATCACGGAGAATTCCTAGCCAATTCGAGTCTAATATCAAAGTCCAATTCTCGATTTCCTCATTTATAGAAAATGAAGGAAATACCGGAATGTATTTGTTTATAACCTTCACACCATTTGTTACTTTTCTAAAAAGTGTTTGAACTGCGTATGTCTGATTCGATTGCTAACACGCACGCTTTATATTGTTGATTGCTGAGCCGTGATAAAACGTACACCTGAGATTGATTTAAATAGTACGACCGTTTGTTTCTTATACATTATCTTCAAAACCAATTTAATACGAAGAATAATTGTTATTGAACTCAGAGTTTTGGTCTGTAAGTGGTTTGAGTAATAATAAACGTCTCTAGTACACATTCACTCACGAAGCTTTCGAGTTTTATTTAATATATAACAATATATTAATATACATGCAGGTCTGAGTGCAATGCCGTGTGTGTGTGTGTGTGTGTGTGTGTGTGTGTGTGTGTGTGTGTGTGTGTACATGCTCATACAGTTGAAACTCACCATATTTCTTCGGGGGTGTGTGTACATCCTTGACGGGAGAGAACGGCCCCACTCCGACCTCTGTGCACGCCCCCATCTTAAAGTAGTACCGTGTCCCGCTCATGAGACCCAGAACCTCTGTGCTAGTGACAGAACCTGTATACAAAAACAATGAAGAAAACAGAGGCATAAAAAAAGAGAAAAAAAAAAATCTCATTATTTTTTGGTGTTAAAAATGTTCAGTCAGTGAAGCCAGTGTTGCCAGGTGTGCAGTTTTCACACCAAACTTTGCATACATTAGATGAACGATATATTAAGACATGCACTTGCAGCTAATCGAGGTGGTCTCACCTCACCTCGTACGTGGTCCTGGCATTATTTCAGTACAAACCCCTTTTGACTGCTTTTTTGCAACACAGAGACCTGGCAACCCTGGTCAAGTTTTGTAATGGTGTCCTCACCGTCATGGCTCAGGTTGGTCCACAGGTCATCCGGCTGACTGAGGTTGCCGCTGTAGAGCATTCGATAGCTTACGATAATGCCGTTAGGCTCCAGAGGGGGGCGCCAGCTCACCAACACGGAGAATGAGTCTATGGCGCTCAGCTGTAGGTCTGTAGGTGGAGATGAGGGTCCTGCAATAAACACAAATATGCACACACACAGGCATAGGATATAAAGCAATAAGTGTTAGAAGAGAAATTAGAACAAAACAAGCCCCGCCCACTCAACAGAAGTTGCAACTTACCTCATGGCAAAAACATGTGCAGACTTGAAAACACCCACAACAACGTGCAAGCCAATTTACTACCGGGGTCTACAAAGGAACATGTCTTTCACACAAACAAAATAAGAGTTTTGTTTTGTATGAATTTGCAATTTGGGGTGTTTGTACATAAAAGGCAGAGGGCGGAGTCAATGCAAATCTATTACTTTATTACATGCAGACTAAAAGTCACTTCAGGACTGATGATTATGTGTGAAGGGCAGGTATTACATTTTACTATATTACTATATTAACGAATAAATATTGAAGTAAATAAAAGATTCCAAACAACACTCAAAATAACAAATAAAAATAAAAATAGAGACATCCAAAATGAATTTAAAAAAAAACACTTCAAATAACACAACAAAATTTGTCGCCTCTAGAGGCCGCTCTTGTGCTGTATAATTGTGCCGCACTTGTGCTCTTCTCAGCCGCTCCAGTCAATGGACGCAACTGGGAAAATCTACCGGTGTGGATTTTGAAAAAATATCTTTTTCATGACCTTGTAGGGTTTGTTTAAAATGTAACTGATTTATACGTTTATTAATTTCCGAACTTTATAGTTATATGAACATATTTAGATCTTGAATCTCCCCCGTGGATAACATTCTGGCAAAATAAGTCATCTGTTTTACAAGTTTGCGTTAACGTATATATGTGCGATTTAAGACATTTCCGCTATTCGTTTAGCACCTACAGACGAACGGGCGCTTCAGGACGGATGACAAACCAGTTTGTCTGTAAATTGATACAAACAAAGGTCGGGTATTAAATTTGCAGAAGCTCTTTTCAGCTATTTGAAGAAGTTTTAGAAACGTGAGAAAGTTGTGACACAAAATATTCAGAAAAATTCTGAATTGGTTTTCGCCAGTACTTAGTATCTTAATATTTTCATGCCCTGCTCGCAGATTTTCATTCAGTTGAACAGAAATACACTCCAACCTACACTCCTGTTTACCGTTCATATTATGTTTTGAACAGTTTTCATTGCACTTTTAATCCTCATTATATACTTGACACACAATTATGGGTTTATTATGTTTCGGGTTTACTCTTCTAGGGAGCCTCTTTAAGAATTGAACTCAGCACAACAAGGGTTAGAACAATTAGCACATACACACACACACACACACACACACACACACTTTGCAGTTTTTTTTAAACGCATGCATTCGGCTGGTGTGACTGACAGGCTGAGAGTCTCATGGCCAATTAAATCCCATTATGTCCCAGTGGGTGTGTTTAGTACTCACTGTCAGCGAGTGTGGACTCTTCCACCGTGCTGCTGAAGGGCCCGCCGGTGCTGATGCCGTTGGACTGGATGGCCAGCTCATAACGGGTGAAGGGTTTAAGTGCACCTAACAGGATCTCCTGAGACGTGCTGGAAAAGCAGAAATCAGTGAGTGTACAGTCATTTACCTCCAGCCTGGAAAACACACAAATGATCATTTGAAAATTCTCACTGAAACAAATTTACAGTCACATTTCGTCTTACAAAAGACTATTCACGCTAGAATAAAAAAAAAAGCATCTTGTTAATGCGAGACTATATTTCATTTCATTATTTGAAAACATCTCGTTATTACGAGAAAGCGCCTCGTTATTACGAGAAAAGCGTCTCGTTATTACGAGAAAGCGTCTCGTTATTACGAGAAAAGCGCCTCGTTATTACGAGAAAGCGCCTCGTTATTACAAGAAAAGCGTCTCGTTATTACGAGAAAAGCGTCTCGCTATTACGAGAAAAGGGTCTCGTTATTACGAGAAAGCGCCTCGTTATTACGAGAAAAGCGTCTCGTTATTACGAGAAAAGCGCCTCGTTATTACGAGAAAAGCGTCTCATTATTACGAGAAAAGCGCCTCGTTATTACGAGAAAAGCGTCTCATTATTACGAGAAAAGCGCCTCGTTATTACGAGAAAAGCGCCTCGTTATTACGAGAAAATCCCCATCAGCACCTCGTCATTACAAGAAAATATTTTGCTATTTTGAGAAAAAAAACCTATAATGAGAAAATATTGTGTTATTACAAGATAAAATATATCATAATTTTTAAAAAGCACCTGGTTTTTTCAGTTACCTTGGTATTTTCTCATAATAACGAGATGTTTTCTAATAACGAGGCGCTTTTACAAGAAAATTTGGCGCTTCTATTACAAGAAAAGCACCTCGTTATTAGAAAACATCTCGTTATTATGAGAAAATACCAAGGTAACTGAAAAAACCAGGTGCTTTTTAAAAATTATGATATATTTTATCTTGTAATAACACAATATTTTCTCATTATAGGTTTTTTTCCTCAAAATAGCAAAATATTTTCTTGTAATGACGAGGCGCTGATGGGGATTTATCTATTGATTGATTGATTTATTGATTCTGATGGAGGATTGTATGGGGAACGAGGTAGGCATGTCAATCACACACTGTGGGTGGGACTTCGTGAGGGACTTTTGGATGAAGATGTGTGATTCAGGAATACGTACTTCACTGTTCGCGTGACATAAAATAAAATACAGTCATTCTTACGTAGAACTGAGATTTCTTTTGTAATAACTGAAGTTAAGCTGAAGTTTAACTCTAGTGATAGTAGTCCATTAGCAGCTATTTTGTGGCATCTCAAATCTCAAATATATATATATGTGTGTGTGTGTGTGTATGTGTGTGTGTGTGTGTGTGTGTGTAAAATGTACTGTATATCCCACCTGGTGTAGTAGGAGACGAGTGAGGCGTTGCGGTTGCCAGCGGGGCTGCAGCGTATCGTGTAGTTAATGATGCGTACGTTACTGAACGGCGGTTTCTCCCACCGCAGCCAGATGGACGTGGAGCTGTTAGCCTGAGCTTTAACGATGCTGGGGGGCAGTGGGGGAGGGTGGTCCAGGGGTCGAACTGCAAAAAAAAAAACAATACTAACACAATAACTACATGTCTTTAATCCTAATCTTAATCACAATCCTAACCTGACCATTAACAGTAATATAAACTAAATATGCCATACATTAGAGATGTAGCGCGATGCCACTATCCGTGTCTGTATCTGTATTAGTATTTGAGCTGGATGTGGATATGGTCTAGGCGGCAAGGAGTCGTTAAAAATATGGTTCAAACCCAAAATCCACCTCCGAGTGACACTTCCGGCTACATGCAAGTCTTGCCATAGTAACCAAGTTTAATGTTTGATGCAGGAAACAAGCTCTGAATAACGTAACACAGTGTGACATAATGTAACGTTACAACATAAAATAACAAAGCGTAACATAACGTAATGTAACATAACATAATGTAACGTAATGTAACGAAATGTAACAGAACATAATGTAACATAACAACATAATGCAGCGGAACTTAACGTAATGTAACATAACATAGCGTAATATCATGTAACACAATGTAATATAACACAGTGTAACGTAACATAACATAGCGTAGCTTAACGTAATGCATAACAATGTAACATAGCGTAACGTGACGTAACGTAACAGCATGGCATAACATTGTGTAACATAACATTATGTTATATACGTTATGTTGTATTATGGTAACATAGCGTAATATAACATAATGTACCATACCGTCATATAACAACGTAACATAGCGTAACAGAACAAAGTAACACAGCATAACATAGCGGAATGTAACATATCACAACATAACGTAACAGCATAACAGAACAAAGTGACATAGTGTAATGTTATGTAACATAGCTTAACACAGCATAACAGAAATTAACCTATCTTAAAACAAAATAATGATCTTATTGACAATTACAAGATGGTGTTTTTATATGGAGATCTTGCGAAACGTACGAGATGTAAAATGCATTCTTTAAGAAAGAGTGATTCATTTTCGTGGTTTATCTGACACAAGCAAATCGTGCAGCCCTGCACCTGTGTGTGTATAAAACTATATCGCTAATTCAAATTCATTTTAAATAAAATATATGCGCACTAATACGCGCACACACACACCTCGATCAGTGAATTTCTCGGTCCGGCCCTTCCATATGGCAGGATAGCCTTCAGCCTGCTTATTACACGCCCACACTTTCACTTCATACAGGCGGTCAGGAGCTAAAAGGCACACACACACACACACACACACACACACACATACAATGTAATAAGTTCTGCAAAGACAAATGGCCTGTCATATGAAAGTAGGGTGAATTCCGTCTCACCGAGGCCCGTGATTTCGTAATGCTTTACTCGCTTGCGTAGCCTGATGTGAGAAGCGTCAGCCGGAGGACTCTCCTGATTGGCCGCCTCGTCGCCATCCGCTTCCCGATAGGCCAGTTTATAGCTGGTGATCTGCGTGTGATTGGGCGGCGGCTGCCATGTGACGTGGAGGGAATGCATCTTAGCTGTCACTCTGAGCTCAGTGGGAGGAAAGAGCACTAGAAGACAGACAGAGTGCGAGCGCATACATAATTATAATAATAATAATAATAATAATAATAATAATCCAGATCATAAACTTAAACCATGTATATTTACATTTCTCCTACATTTCTCCTCCAGCTTTTTTTTTTCTATTGCATTTGAGTCAACAGCGCACAAACAGACCCCGACAAGTAATGTTCTTCTACTGTAAACGTGGGGAAACCCTCTAACTAAAAAAATCCTTCCAAAATTATTGGCCCCCGTCATAAAAACAACAGAAACAAATAACGCATGGAATGAGTGATATTTTGAACTTAAACATATACGTTATAACATTGTATTGCTTTATTTTAACTCAATATTTTAAATTAAAAAATATCTTTTTTTAAGTAGGGTTAAAACTGGGTTAAGACGTTTTGCTTGCCCCCATGCTGATGGAAGACAAAAGGATTTGACATGTGCGCAACTTCACATTTATACCCCAAGGAAACAGGAAATGGCAAATGTGGCGTTTCTGAACCCTTTTTTTTTTTTTACGATGATGTCAATTCGTTTGCGTTATTTTAAATATTATTAGGAGGTGTAAATACTTTTACTAGATTTTTGAGAGAAAAAACAACAGTGGGGTTTTAATGAGATTGATTTTTAGTTTTTGAGGTAAATCATGTGTGCGTGTGCGTGTGTGTGTGTGTGTGTGTGTGCTCACCCTGAGTAAGGTTGGATGTTTGGGGAAAGGTCCACTCCGAAGGCTCACCAAAACCTACACCTGCACGTGCAGCCATCTGTAACTGGTGTGTACGATTGGGCTTCAGATCTCTCAGGGCCACCTGGGTCTCGTTACCATCCAGCTCCACTGAGAACACCTCTTCTGCTGCCACACACATCAGAAACCCTCCTTATTATGACATGTTATAAGATATGATTCATACAACTACGGATAAAAAAAATGTATAGTGAGGTTAGTGTCACTGCGATTAACAGGGGATATATGACACAATGCCCCTCCCACCCACAAAACACATCACATACAATCGCGAAATATCTGGTCCCTCTGCGACTCACCATCCTCCACCGTCTCCACAGTGATGGACTGAGATGGACGGCTGGCCCCCATGGGCGAATAAGCCACCATGTAGAAGGTGTAGGCCGTGTGAGGTTGCAGCTCCTTCACGTGGAACTCCGTCGTGTCGTTGTTCACTGCAAACTGATACTCCATGTTATCGAACCCTGCTGGAAAACAGAGGAGTTTTTATATCAGCAGCGTAACCTGTGAAATGTCCGTATGCGTTATTATAATATTAATGTTAATGAGACGATACCAAACTGATGCCAAATCTTTCTGACAGCTTCCATTTTATATCTTCTGACGCTTTCTCACTGAAGGTCCGGTTCGCAGTTGAAGCTAATAGTAAGTACAGCGTAATGGGAGTCATGTCGACTTACTACTCTTATTCATTGATGAACAGACCTCGGAAATCTTTCCTCAGTTGCTTGTGACGTTTGTTTGTTTGTCCGTCCGTCCCGTTTGTTTATTTTATTTTGTACCCTTAAATTAGTATAAAAATGCTGCTAAACACAGCACCCTCACTGTGAGTGTCCTACCTGTGGCGCGCTGGTAGTGGATGGAGAATCCGATGACCTGCTCGCGGTTGTGCTCTGGAGGATCCCAGGTGAGCAGGACGGAGGTGCTGGAGTGAGGCGTGGCCTGGAGGTGAAGTGGAGGACTGGGAAGCCCCGCCCTCACAATGACGGACAGTTTGGCGGTGGCGCAGGCGGTGCCCAGGACGTTGGAGGCGAGGCATTGGTAATATCCGGCGTCGTCCGGCCGCAGCTGGTTGATGAGGAGAACACCGGGGCTCTGAGTCTTCACCCGCGCGGTCCAGTGCAGACGCTCGCCGTCCTTCAGCCAGAGCAGAGACGCAGCCGGAGAACCCGAACTGTTACACACAAACCTCGCCGTGTTCCCCCGAGACAGCGAGACCGACTCAGGAGGTTTCACAATCACCGGAGGGGCTGAGGGAAAGAACATAAGGATAACCAGTTAAATACAGCAAAATAAAAGTGAAGACACAATAAGAAAGAAAAAACAAAGAAAGAAAGAAGAGAAAAAGTTTGATGGACGTATTAAAAAAAAGAAAACCAAAGATAAAAAAAACCAAAGATGAATATAAGGAAACAATGGATGGATGAATGGATTGATGGATGGAAAAAAGATCAACATGAACACAGGACTAATGGAAAGTAAGTGGATGGTAAAATAAAAATGAAAAGACAGAAAAAGAAAGAAAGAAAGAAAGAAAGAAAGAAGGAAAGAAATGGATGTTTGATGGATGTATTGAAAAAAGTTTAAAGCCACATAGAAAGTAAGAAAACCAAAGCAAAGATAAAAGAACAAAGATGAATACAAATACAACAAAACAGATGGATGGATGGATGAATGGATGAATGGATGGATGTGTGGATGGATGGATGAATGTGTGGATGGATGAATGTGTGGATGGATGGATGGATGGATGTGTGGATGGATGGATGAATGTATGGATGGATGGATGGATGGATGGATGTGTAGATGGATGGATGGATGGATGAATGTGTGGATGGATGGATGGATGTATAGATGGAT
The DNA here is from genome assembly GCF_023375685.1 of Ictalurus furcatus. NCBI lineage: Eukaryota > Metazoa > Chordata > Actinopteri > Siluriformes > Ictaluridae > Ictalurus > Ictalurus furcatus. The sequence continues at coordinate 17,112,629 of NC_071281.1, forward strand.
GGATGGATGGATGAATGTGTGGATGGATGGATGGATGTGTAGATGGATGGATGGATGTGTAGATGGATGGATGGATGGATGAATGTGTGGATGGATGTGTAGATGGATGGATGGATGGATGAATGTGTGGATGGATGGATGTGTAGATGGATGTGTGGATGGATGGATGAATGCATGGATGGATGGATGGATGTGTAGATGGATGGATGGATGGATAGAAAAAAGATCACCACGAACAAAGGAGTAACAGGAGTAAATGGAAAGGATGGCAGTGGAAAGAAATGATTCGAATCCAGCAAGAAAGAACAAAAATGACAGAAAAGTTAAAAGAAGAAAAATGGGCAAGAACAGAAAAATCAATGGATGGATGAAAAGAAACAAAGAAACAAAAATGAACAAAGAAGGAGAAATGTTAAGTGAAGAAAGCAAGAAAAGTCAGTTGTATAGAAAAAAACGATGGATATTTGAAAGAAAGAAAGAAATGTAGGAGAGAGAAATTTAGCGAGAGAGAGATGGAGAGAATGAAACGTAATGAAATTATATATACGGCATAATTATAATATAATACATGTATTATTATAGATATTATTGGGGTCAGTGATTCAGTTGGTTCTACAGAGTCGGTGTTACCCAGCACACGGATCTCAGCGGAGGCCGAGACGAACTCTCGCGTTTTAGGCTTGTTGGCGCGACACACGTACGCTCCGGCATGGTGACTGAGTGTGTGAGGTATTATCAGGTTGGTGGCGAGGACCAGCACATCTGCAGCAATGGGTTTCCCATCTGTAACACATAGAGGAGCTTATTACAAGATGAATAGAGAAAGATTACAGCAACACACACACACACACACACACACACACACACACACTCACACACACTCACACACACACACACACACTTACACACTCACACACACATACACTCACACACACACACTCACATACTCACACACACTCTCACACACACACACAATTTTCATCCTTCATCCTTCTTCTCTTTCGACTTTTCGGATGAAATTTTTGTATAAAACTATTTATACATTTGTACACTCTGAAAATAAACTAAAAGCTAAAAAAAAAAAAGTCAAATATACACATCGAAGGTACAAAATATATTTCCCTTGATGGTACGACAGCAGCACCGAGGAAAAGTACAGTTCGGTATTGTTATTTGTAAGCGTGCGTAAGGAGAATAAAAGAAAGGGAATTAAAGGTGGGATCCTCTTTCCGGAGAGAATTTTCCTCCTATAATAGCGGCGTCTTGTGCACGGAAAACTGCCCGAGTCTGATGCGTACTATTAATCAGCAGGAGGCAGTAGAGAACAACAGAGACCACATGGTGCTGCTGTAATTAATTCTATAGGGACGGACTGACCAGCAGCATCTGCCATGTTTTCCAGCAGACAAAGGAAACTGCATATAAAAAAAAAAAAAGAAAGAAAGAAAAAAAAAGACTAGACACGGTCGTGTTTGCCAGAACGCCTTCAGCTGCACAGCATTTATCATGCAAATGTCAGCGGGACAAAATCTCTGATCAGACGCACGAGAAGAATTTGATTGCGGCTCAGTGAGAACAATGGCTCGACGTCTGGAGGTCCGCTAGATTGTCGAGCGAGGAAAAAAGAAGAAGAAAAAAAAAACGAGCCCGCTCCTCGTGCTTTGGAGAATTTCTCACATACTGTATAAGAGTGACGCTGTGATTGGTCCAGCTTCCTGAGCAGATACTGGCGCATAAAATGTGCGAAAATCTATGGCATCATTTCAGTCACAAATCACTTTAAGGATCGCGCTCAGATTCCGGAAAAGGCGCCTGTAGAGTGATCGAGCGATAAAATCGAATATAAGAATATATCACGTACGTATCGTGCACCGTTCAATCTGTACACGTAAACGAAGACAGCACTAGTGTCATATTGACGTAATATTTACATTTCTACCCATCATGCCACTGTAACGCTTTCATTTCCCCATGAGGGATTCATAAAAATGGATCTTAACTGAGCTTATATTATCTATAACATGAGGATGTTCTTCAAAAGTACATACACACACACACACACACACACACACACACACACTATAGAATATAGCCTACCTCTCTATGGTCAAAAGATAGACGATAAAAATGACTGAAAAAACATCAAGTAAAGATAAAAACGACCGGAAAACTTTTAAACGCAGGAATTTCGTGACGTTCGATGTTTTGTGATCGTTCCAGCAAAAAAAAAAAAACGCTTGATTTTGCTGCGGCGTTTTTAAAAATTTGTGTACAAACTTGCGAAGTTTTTTGCGTTGGTTTTTTGTTTTTGCAGAAAATTACTTGAATTGCCGAAATCGCAACTGCACGAAATTGTTTGTTGGTCAATGAGACCTTTCATCTGCACTCACGTTCGATGACGTCACGTGACGCGTCCCGGCCTGGACCTGCGGCGAATCCGTGGTAATTTTGAAAAGGAATGCAAGCTCCTCCGAATATTGCGGCGTTGTGTGTTCATTTCTGCGATCGCAAAATGGCTAAATCCTGGAGGGACTGCTTTATGCAAAGTTGAAAGAAAAACATAACTTAAAGATTATGATTTCTTAAGATCGTATCCAGTCATACACAACCTCTCATTGGATGTGTATCGAGATATTATAATAAAGTTCTATAATAGAGCTTCGAAGAAAGTAGCAGGGATTGTAAGATATAAATCGATATAAATTTTGCACTAATAAGCACGCTATTTCATTTGCGTTTAAGAAGTTAGCATGAGAAGCTACTGCTGTTTTTCATCGGGAACGGAGAAAAAGCTAGACAGACCACGCCCACAAGTGATAACAGTAGCATGTGTTACACGCCCACAAGTGTATTGCGATCTACTGTTACACTGTTTGGTTAAATATAAGCTTTATATTTTATTAGCAAAACAAATGCTAGCAACGTGTCTCCAGTCCAGTTCACCACACTGTTTTCCCTAAAAAAAGGGGCGGAGTCTTGAATTTTTCATGCTGTGTAACTCCTCAGTTCATGCTAGCTTTTAGTAAGAAGCACTAGCGTGTGTGTGTGTGTGTGAGATCTTACCTCGTCGACTCCAGGACACGAAAGGTTTGGGTTGGCCGTGAGCCATACACTCCAGCACCGCTGGCCGTCCTAAAACCACCGTCAAGTCTCGCGGAGGAGCTACAATCATCACCTCGCCCTCCTCTGAAGGACCTGATACACACACACACACACACACACACACACACACACACACAGCATGGGTTAGCGTTCTCTTTTTACAGGTGTGTGTGTATACACACAAGCTCACAAGACGGCAGTAGCGTGTGAGAGCTTGACAACCAGACAAAGCATTCAGCCAAAGGGAAAGTGACTCAGGGTCAAACAGGCATCCTGTCAACACACAGCTGTCTGAAACACTCTCCAAAGATGTGAGAGAGAAAGACCGCGCGAGCGAGCGAGCGAGCGAGAGTCTGAGAAAGAGTAAAACAAAGAAAACATAAAGCGTGTAAGTGGGTCAGTCTGCTCGCTTTGAGTCTAGAGTCTAGCTGAATCTTCGACGAGGAAAAAAAAATCTATTCCTTTACTTCTAAATACCAGACACTCTCAAGGCACGGCTGTATGATTCCGTGAAACACTTCTGAAAATAAGCACTTCTAAAATGAACAGCCTCCATTATGGTGAAGTACCTCAATTTTCAAATATGGAGCGCCATAGAAAACTCGATGGATATACGACCGCGACGTTTTTATTTTTTATTTTTATAGAAACCAAGACCGAGAGGGAGAAATACGTGCACTGATGATCTGACAGTCCAGACTTTAACATGCAGTGAAAAAAAGCATGCAGTGTGTAACATGAGATCATAACTAAGAGCCTTTAAAGTAAGGAAGAAAACGCTCCGTGTCATGATGTTACAGGAAAATAATCAACAACGGGGTGGTGTGATGAAGCCGAGTGAGTTACTCACACCGACCCAAAAGATTTCCTTTTACCTAACCCTCTATCGTGTTTTATTCCTCTTACGCCACAGCACTTTGCCCTGGAGCACGATTTTTATTCATTAAAAACTTTTTTCTTTTTTTTTTACAATTTTTTTTTTATCCGTTTATAGTTTCGTTTAATGGTGTGCAAAACAACATCTCTTACTTTATAGCAGCTATATATATATATATATATATATATATATATATATATATACACAAATAAAAGTCGTTCCCTCACCAGCCTTGTCTTTCTATCTCTTAAACTGACCAAGACAAAAATAAATAAATAAATAAATACATACATACATACATAAAAACGCAGCTTCCTGTGTTAATGAGAAACTGCGACATAAACAACGTAAACGTTCAATAAAACGTCACCGTATCGAACATGTTTTATAATCCGTTTATTATTAGTCCTAAATTACACGGCCGTCGGCTGTATGAACGAGCTGTTGCTATAGAAACGGTAACGAATTCGAACGAATGCATTAATATTAATATAAACCTGTGATTTGCAGTTGCGCTACTGTCAGAGATGCTGTAACTCAACACCTTCTGACCAATCAGGTTACAGGATCCAACAGCGCTGTGGTATGTGTGTGTGTGTGTGTGTGTGTGTGTGTGAGGCAAGTGATAATAATTTTTATTTAAACAGTGCCTGAGCCACTACACAGCCAGAGCCATTTTATTACCACACACAATGTGCTGTGATTTTATTAGAATTCAGACACACACACACACACACACACACACACACATAAAGGCCCGGAATACAGAGATTAATTTGCGTGTGCAATCTGATAAAGTGTGTGCGCAGTTAGCGAGCGTGTGTATCACATTACACATGGAAATCAGGCGAGGAAATGATATTTAAATGTGATTTAGTGTGTGTTTTGAGTGTAGGTGTGACAACATCCGAACCAACACACCTGTAGATATAGTAGCTGTATTCTCGTGCAATATAAACGAATTGCTAACTATTTCCTGGTTAAAAAAAAAAAAAAAAAATCCTTTTTTATATGCTTGACGTTATAAGGAGGAAGGGAAGGGGGACGAGTGCCATTTAATTTGATTACACTTTTTTCCTCCCATTTTAGCTTGGTTAGTCGCCTAAACGCTTACTGTACTTTTGCACTAAAATCGACTGGTATTTGTAGATATTCATGATTCCCTCCACCTTGATAAAAGCCCGAGTTCTGGCTGAAGAAAAGCAGCTCTAAAGCATGATGCTGCCACCACCGTGCTTCACCGTGGGTGTGATGTTCTTTTTGGGGTTTTTTTTTGCACCAAACAAACCTTTTGGAATTATTATACCTTTAGGAACTGGTCTCATCAGACTATAACACATTTTGCCACACGGTTTGTGATGATTTAGTTGAGCTTGGATGTTTTTTGTGAGAAAGTGCTTCCGTCTAGACGCCCTACCCCAAAGCCCAGACGTGAAGAATTCGTGAGATTGTTCTCACATGCAGAGAGTAATCAGTACTCGTCAGATATTCCTGCAGCTCCTTTAATGTTGTCGTTGGTCTCTTGGCAGCCTCCCTGGTACGTTTTTATCTTGACCTTTTGTACATTTTGGAGGGACGTCCTGTTCTGATTGTTTCACATTGAGCTTGGAAAATGTTCTGACACGATTTATCTTGGTCTTGTTTTTTTTTAAATTTTTTTTTTTACTTTACATATGCCATTTTTTACCAGGGGTGTGTAAACTTTTCATCCACTGTATGCTTGCTCACTATGAAGTCAAACTACAGGTATATAAATAAAACTTCCCCGGAACACTGTGGATGAGGCAGGAATACACTCTAAATTAAACACCAGTCCATCTCTGGGCACCGTGCACACACACACGTACACACTCATTCACACGTACAGGTAGTTTAGAGTCAACGATTGTTTTATTGGTGTGTTTATGGGAGGTGGGAGGAAACCGGAGGACATGGATGAAACCTACACAGAAACGCAGAGAACATGAGAAGCTTCATTTGTAATTGTAATGGGGTTATAACATGTAATAATGTATATAAAAGTAAGAAGTGTCGTACATTTACAGAATAAAGGAACATGCTACTGTGTTCAGATACGTGAATGTGTGTGTTACTGCGGAACATTCAACCTCTTACCACTTAACACTTCGTTTGTGCTTTTGTTTTGCTTTCTATGCACGATGTCTGAGCCCGATGGGCGTAGGCAGCTGTGGCTCAGGTGGTAGAGCGGGTCGTCCACTAATCGTAGGGTTGGCGGTTCGATTCCCGGCCCACATGACTCCACATACCGAAGTGTCCTTGGGCAAGACACTGAACCCCGAGTTGCTCCTGATGGCAAGTTAACACCTTGCATGGCAGCTCTGCTACCATTGGTGTGTGTGTGAATGAGTGTAAAGCACTTTTCCATTCATGGAACCAGGAATCAGTTTTTCAGTGAGCACCACAGTAGAGGTACTTAAAATAAACCAAACGGGAAAAAGGCGTCACAAAACTTCTTTTTAAAGCAACCTGCCATCCAATGCACTGTATCTGCATCCTATTTACTCTCTCTCTCTCTCTCTCTCTCACACACACACACACACACACACACTCAAAACCCATTTATGACATGGCAAAGAAAAGTAAAGGCATGCGATGATTTTCTCTAAAGCCGACAGAAATAGAGAGCATGAGACAAAATTTCCGAGCTAGACTCAAGGACATACAGGTAATAATTACAGAATCCTTCACACTGTTATCTCTCCCTCTCTTTCACTGCGCTCTGCTTTTCTAATTCCAAAAAAAAGTTCACAAAGACTTCCAAAAGAGAAAAAACTGGCATCACAATTTTACATTTATTTCCCTCCTTGTATATTTCCTTACCATACACGTCATCGAGGATAGTAATTCTGACAGTCATGACACGAATTAAATAGGGGTGAAGTGATCATTATTTCATTATAACTCGACTTCCTAAAGTGTTTTTCATCTGATACCACGGCAATTTTTTCATGATTTCTTTAATAAAAGAATGACATCATTCGTTTTTTTGTTTAATTCATTATAGGTATATTTAACGTTGAGGAACGGTCATTTACAGTATAATAAAAGCTACAAAAGTCACGTGTTTCTCTCTTGTAAAGTTACAATGCACCTTGTCATGTTCGCAAAACAAACTGAAGACTTTCTCTTCTCGGGTCAGAGAGTTCGAAAGATACAGCTAAAACCTCTCGCTGACACGGGAGACTCCGTAAAAATGTTTTTTTTTTTAAAAAATTCGTTTTCTCACTGTATTCATCACTATAGAAACGATGACGTACTAGAATGAGCGCATTGATATAAGCCTTTGCTTTGTACCTGCGGTACATTATTGACTGCAATTCTGTGGCACGAACTGCCATCGCTAATGCATTAAAGATCATCTCAGCATATAACAGGCTCAGACTGCTGTGCTTACTGTGTTTATACACTCATATCACATTTATAATAATAACAATAATAATACGCTATGAGAGGGGCAATGACGCAATCCTGCTCATGTACAGACGCACTCGTTCACGTTGAGAGGTCTGAAAGCAGCGATTAGACCACTCGTATTCTTTTCCCTCTGAAAGCAGAACAGGGTGATGAGTGAAGCTTATTAGAGTCGCTCTAACAAGAAACCGCTTGAAAACAGGCTCTGTATGCATGAAGGACTCCGAAACAGGAGATGAGCTTGATAATAGTGGGGCTTTGTGCTAGTCATACTTAAGTGTGTGTGTGTGTGTGTGTGTGTGTGTGTGTGTGTGTGAGTGAGTTGGTAGCTACCTGATGTAACAGTTAGTGAAGCGTCTTGGCTGTAGAGCTTGTGAGCGGAGTTAGATGCTACACAGCGGTACAGACCTCCATCGTCTGCTGTGACGTCCAAAATCTGCAGGATGCCGTTTGGAAGCGTTACAAACCTGTTACAGAGAAATGAGAGCGAGGGAGAAAAACAGAGCGTGTTTAAAATGTGTGTTTCTTAATATCAGGACTAGTCTTGATTGATGTAGTATATAATCCATCCAAAATACAATATAAATAGTTCATTCATTCGTTCGTTCGTCTTCAGTAAGCGTTTCATCCTGCTCAGGGTCGTAATGGATCTGTAGGCTATCCCACCCTGGATGGGACTCCAATCCATCGTTCTTCACACCTAGGGGCTCATTTAGTGTAGTCATGTAGCATGTAGGAGGAAACCAGAGAACCCGGAGGAACCTCAAACGGACATGGGGAGGTATTTGGAAGGTAGGAGGAAACCAGAGAACCCGGAGGAAACTCAAACAGACATGGGGAGATATTTGGAAGGTAGGAGGAAACCAGAGAACCTGGAGGAACCTCAAACAGACATGGGGAGATATTTGGAAGGTAGGAGGAAACCAGAGAACCCGGAGGAACCTCAAACGGACATGGGGCGATATTTGGAAGGTAGAAGGAAACCAGAGAACCCGGAGGAACCTCAAACAGACATGGGGAGATATTTGGAAGATGGGAGGTCTGGATCAAACCAGACTCTGAATTTGTATGGTGATAACACTAACTGCTAAACCACTGTGCCGCCCAACGTGGTTAATAAGTCTTCGTCAATTCTGTATAAGGGATCTCCCCAAAATTGGAAGCTGTTAAACTCGGAGCTCTCGGCAGCTGGATGTTCACATGATGCTACAAGCTGCTGAATGTCAGTCACTGAGCTGGTTAAGGATTTTTTTACGAGGAAGGTGGAAGGTGGTCTTTTTGGCAAGTCATACTTTGAAGTTGGGCTTGAAGGGTAAAAACGTCAAGTTTTTTTCGTTTGTGTGTTCAGCATGTAGATATTCTTCTCAATTTCATGCGTCCTTCAAGAAAGCCCCCGTGTCGGCTACAGCATGCTCCTCCACGCTGGCCGCAACAAAAAGTGAACGCGATTGTGCTTTTAAATAAGTGTTAAACTGTTTGATGAAACTATACGCATTGCAGTAATACAAATGTTTTCCTGTTCTGTGTCCAGTATTCCTGGGACATGCTCTAGATCCACCATCTCCCTATATGTCCACTCTAACAGGAACACCTGTACACCTACTCTATTTAATGAGTTATCCAATCAGCCAATCATGTGGCAGCAGCACAATGCATAATATCATGCAGCTACAAATCAAGAGCACAGACTCGCCCAAACTGGACAATTGAAGACTGCCCAGTTTGGGTGAGTCTGTGCCCATGATATCTTCAGATTCCTGTTCTGGAACCCAATTTGGTCTTCTGCTGTTGTTGCTTGTCCACCTCAAGGTTCAGTGTATTGTGCCGAGATGCTTTTCTGCTCACCACAGCTGTAAAGAGTTATTATTTGAGTTACTGTATCCTTCCTGGCAGCTGGAATCAACCTGGCAAGGTATTTCCACCCACAGAGCTGTCACTCACTCAATGTTTTTTGTTTTTCGCACCATTCAGGGTAAACTCTAAACCATTTGTGTGTGAAAATCCCAGGAGAGCAGCGGTTTCTGAAACACTCAAACCAGCCCATCTGGTACCAACAACCACGCCACGGTTAAAGTCACAGAGATCAGACTTTTCCGTCATTCAGATGTGTGATGTGAACATTACCCGAAGCTTGTGATCTGTATCTGCATGGGTTTATGCGTCGTGCTGCTGCTGCTGCCACATGATTGGCTGGTTAGATCACTGCATAAAAGTGCACAGATTTAAAGCTACCTATTAAAGCTGACAGTGTAAGTGAGTGTATATAATTCATATATTATTTATATATACATTTATTGGAAAATGTATTTTTTGTAATATGTACCATAAACAATTTCTCTCGTTATCTTTTCATTTTTAACGAAAAACCCGTAACACTTCTATTCATGCATGATTTAAATGTGCTCTATGTTATAAGGGAGCTCAAGAAACTAGACGTACACCCACGGCAAGCTATTTTTTTCAGTCCTTCCCTCATGTGTTCAAAATGTGTTTCTGTCTTCTAATATGTTGTAGGTGTGAGAACAGTTTGGCTCATTGTATGTAATAGCAAATAAACACACAGAACATCAACATGGAGGAATGTCCTGATCGATTTATTCTTATTATTATTACTTTTTCTTAGTAATTTCTCAACACATCTGAGGAAAATGTTGATATTCCAGAGAAATTTGTTGTGTTTTCAGTGTCATTCTGCCTTTACATTGTTTGTATATTTAAAAAAAAATTGCTGTGGGGTAGCTAGCGAAATTCTTAGCGTATTACCAAATTACATTTACCATTACAGTGACTGACGCTAAGAATATTTACACTATCGTTTTAGCCATACGTAGTATTTTTTTTAGTAATCTGTCAACACATCTGAGGAAAAAGTTGATATTTCACACAGATTTATAATGTTTCTGTCTGTTTTTGCTAGGGTTGGACTGATTAAATAATGAATTCTTTGAATCAAGATAGCATACATTTTAACAAATACATATATGAGGTGAAAATCAAAGCAAAAAGGATTTAACCACTGAAGGATAAGTGATCCTCTTAGCTTATTCTAATCATTTCCAATCTTATATTTATCCTTCTAGTGGCGGCTAACGCCAAAAGTCATTAAATAGTCATTTTGTTTATACAGAGTCTTTTTTTTCCGTAATCTGCCGACACGTCTGAGGGAAATGTTGACATTCCAGACAAATTTACTGTGTTTTCAGTGACATTCTGCCTTTACATCGTTTGTATATAAGACAGTTCTGTGTTAGCTAGCTAAAACCTTAGTCATTAGCTAGTTTATGCTTGGTGTCTTTCAGTTTCTCAGTTGCCTAGCAACAGTGCACACACAGTTTAATCCACTTGAACAAAAGGCTCAAAGCAATCCTTTTAGCTTTTTCTTATAACTTCCCATATTACACTTGTTCTAGTCGAGTCATTAAAGTGTCGTTTTAGTCATACTGTGTTTTTTTTTTTGTCATTTGTCAACACATCTGAGGAAAATGTTGACGTTCCAGACAAATGTATTTAATTTTCACTGTCATTCTAAATTTACTTTCCTTGTATAAAAGAACTGCTGTGTCTTAGCTAGCTAAATCGTTAACCTTAATCGTTTGCTAATTTATCTTTGGTGTTTCTTGGTTTCTCAGTTGCTCGGCAACAGCTTTACTTTAAGCAGATATGATAATAAATAAATAAATAAATAAATAAACATGCAATATTAGGCTGTGCTTTAACTTTTTCATACACTTATACTGTCGAGTATATAATTACACCAGTGAAATGAGGCTGAAGGAGGAACAGGGCAAACAAACTCCAGGTGGAAAAAGGTGACTGAAACATGAAAATTTGAATCTAGGTCAGTGCCGGTTGTGCGTCAGAGCTTCACAGACTCGAACAGACCCTTCTGCTCGTCAATAATCATCTCCCTCCTCCTGTCTTCCCCCGCATGGCATCGTGGCTGCTGTGGAGGAGAGCTCATGTTGCAAAAGGCATTGGCTGATCCACCACAAACCCTCCAGAGACCTCCATTTTCACTCCCCCACTCCAAAACTGTATTATAGACTATTAATCCAGCAGACAGATTGCCGTCTGTGGGAAATACACAGCTTGAGAGGCTGCAGTATCTATGTGTGTGTGTGTGTGTGTGTGTAAGTGTTTGTGTGTGAGAGAGAGAGAATGGACTGAATGAATTATTAGTTCAGTGGTAGAGAATTCATCCAGCAGGGGTTGAGTCAGGACAACACAACATCAGAGCAAAGAGCTCAGCGGCACGGCGCTGACCCGCAAAAGCTGGAGCTGTGAATTTAAAGCGAGCCATGTGTTGATACCGCAGTGCAGGAGGAGTGTGTGAGGTGGGGGAAACTCGTTTGTTCTTATTAGCAGCAAGGATAGAGAGGTGACAAGAGGAGACGGAAGAATTTTCCACTGTGCATTTATTCATTCGGAAAACGCTCTTATTCTCCAAACACAAGCGTGTAAATTAAGGGTTAAAGGTCTTGATTCTCAAACCCCCCCCCCTCAACCCCCCCACCATCCGAGTTCAAATTAGCATGCGACAGGCTGGCTTGCAGTTTGTTGCGTGTGGGCGTGTTCCACCTGGGTTTTTTAAAGTAAGGAATAAAACACCTGGAGATGTGCTGTTAGTGGAAAATAATCAACGGTAGCATGGTATGAGTTACCGCCACAAAGTTGATTATTTTACAATAACAGCACATACAAACCCAAAGCGTATTATTCATCGTACACAACGGCAATCTGCCAGACGATTCCTTACTTTTGACCTTTCTATAGTCACATCTAATGTCATGGATTGTCCAAGAAACACGTTTCAGTTATCACGTAACGTTATATCAGCTATAATCATTCCTTCCCAGAATCTTTTCCTTCCAAAAGCGTAAAGTTCTCTGTCCTACAGAATTACAGCGTTACCTCTATAGATGTCAAATAATCTTCTCATTCGTATCAAAAATATGTACGTGATGTGATTTGCAGCTGAAATGCTGTCAGAGCTGCTGTAGAAAAATCGACATCTTATGGAGTTCTGATACGAGGACGTCACAGCCAAAATGGGTACACTCTACTGTAAAATTCACTTTGAATGTTTCTATGGGAACTACAAAACCACGTCTTCTCATTCCATTTATGAACGGCAAATGCTCTTTAATCAAGGCTAAATGCAGATACGACAAGATCGTAACCCGCTTAAGAATTTCATTCATAAGCGTCGATCCTGCTCAAGTTCAGGTTGAAGTTCAAGTGGCTTTTATTGTCATTTCAACTAGCTGGTACACAGTACATGGTGAAACGAAACAACGTTCCTCCAGGACCACGGTGCTACATAAAACAACACACTAACCACATGAGACGACACGGAACTAAATAAGACCTTCACATTTTTACAAATAGTGCACGTGCAAACGTGTGCTAACGACATAGGGCAGTACAATACCACTAAGACAGGACAATAGGTATAGTAAGTGACAGTGTAGCACCGACCGGTACACAGTTTCAGTGTGGATGTGTCCGATATAACAGGTAGTGCAAAAGATAGGTGCCAAAGAGTAAAAATATCATTTAAAAATGGTACAAATGTAATCAGACCCTATCTCACTAGTCCAGGCTCTTGTTATCTCAGACCTGGACTACTACAACACACTACTCTTGAGCCTCCCAGCCAGCTCCATCAAACCCCTTCAGCTGATTCAGAATGCAGCAGCACGCCTTCTTTTCAACCAAAAGGACCCATGTCACACCCCTCTTCATCTCCCTCCACTGGCTTCCTGTAGCCGCTCGAATCAGATTCACGGCCTTGATGCTCACGTACAAGACCTTGTCTGGAACGGCACCCCACTACCTCAACACCCTCCTTGAGGTTTACGTTCCCTCACGCAACCTGCACTCGGTTAACGACTGATGCTTAGTAGTGCCTACTCAGCGAGGCACGAGGTCCCTTCCAGAACCTTCCAGAAACTGACTGTCCCTCAGTGGTGAAATGAACTTCTAAACTCAATCTGCACAGCAGAATCCGTCACTATCTACAAAAGACGGCTAAAAAACAACAACAAAAAAAACAACAACAACAACAACAACCTCTGCACTTACTCTGACTCCTCCACCTCGACTCTGCGCACTTTGCTCCTCTAGAACTTAATTAAAAAAATCTTGTACGGTAGCGCTACTCGTATTGTTCTCCGCTTGATGTATCGCTTTCCTCACCTGAAAGTCGCTTTGGATAATAAAAGCGTCTGCTAAATGAATAAAAATAAATGTACGATTGAACCTGCTCTATGAGTTGTGTTAATCATATCACTAGGAGACCATTTCAGAAACAATGGAAGAGGAATAATTCAGTATCAGGGTCATATTTTATAAGCTATGAATAATGTGTGTGTGTGTGTGTGTGTGTGTGTGTGTGTGTGTGCTTTTTTATTTAAACCACCAAACACTCTAGCTGCACAAAATAACAAAGAAGCTCTGAAATAAACCAGTTTTTTTTTTCTTTCTGCCACATGGTTTGGCTCTACACAAAATAATACGAATAATTCTTACCTGTGTATCTCACAGAGTATAAAACGGTGGAAGGAGACAAACATAAAGTGGAATCTTCTTTCAGCAATTCGCAGGGCAACTGAACATTTTAGATCGTAATAAACTCACCTACAGCACGCCGATGTCTGCAAAATGCACATTTGTTGCTTAATCATGATTCAGACAGACGAGTCTCACCTCGGTGTAGTGACTGATTCGGCAGGTACAGGAAGCGGCATGTGGTTTTTCTCCCAGGTGATTCTGGGAGCAGGTACACCGTCTATGTGGCATTCGAAGCGCGCAGTACCCCCGGCCGGTACTACCTGAGGCTCGGGGTCCCGGAGGAAAGTAGACAGTCCTGAAGATGGAAGAAGAGATAGAAAGGAAATGAAGCGAGAAATGTAATCAAGGCAATAAACTCTGCAGGTCGCTTGTGGGAGGATGTGAAGATGGAGTCTTCGATCCGGTGAAACAAGGAGCATTTGAGTAACACAAGCTTCAGCTAATACAAAGTACTTTCAGGATAATTAGTTATAAATAAACTAGGGCTGCAACAATTAATCGATAAAATCGATAATAATTTTATCCAGTGTTGGAAAACGATTTACTTTTAAGTAAAAATGCATTCAGAAATAAATTTATACAGTACACAAGGTGTTAACTTTACTATTTTCTTTCCTTGCATACTTCCAAACAAACTTAATGAAGTTTTAATATCAGAGGCAAGACACACTGACAAGTACATAAAAAGTACGGATATAAACACACACACACACACATACAGAAAAAAAAAAAAAAAGGTTAGCTATTCCAATGTTTAATGTTTATAATCATATTACAAACAACCGTGTGTATGTTAGATAGTGGGTAGCAAACATCAGAAAAGTTCTAGCAAGACAAAATCAGCTTCCAGGCACTGACTCCAGCAGTGAAATACAGCAAACAAAGGCAATCATTCCCTGTCATACATGTTAATGATTTGTATATGTCATGAGCTTATTCTTTTTCCTTCTTCTTCTTTTGGTCCCTAGCTGGTGACAGGGCGGGGTTGCCCCCGGAGCCGGTACGCTACTGTGATGCTATACGATCCATGACAATGGCCTTGGGGTCGTGGAGACTGAAGCTGAGGTTTTTCAGGTCCTGCTCGATTTGCTTGGACCACGTCTTCTTTGGCACAGGACTTTGCACCTTCCAGTCCACTGGTCGTTGCCATGAGAGAAGCTGAAACGGTATCCGAGTGGTGTTCATTTGGCAGACATGCCCAAACCTCCTCAGCCATCTCAACCGAATCGTCTCATCGATCATCAGCACGTCACGTGGCCATGTCACATGTCCTAACCAGTATGCACAATGATTTAGCACCCGTTATAAGTTTGTAAGCACCTCTTTGTCAAGCTTTTGTTGTTCCATAGTCCGATCACAGCCTTCATGCTTTTCCACGTGCCTCTGGTGCAGGTTTTTGATTCTTGCTTTCACTATTTTGTTGTTTGTTTGCACTGTTTATCAATAAATCTGCACTTGCTTCCGCCGCTGCCGACTCCCCGTTTGTGACACCAAACCAGCCAAGTCTCTTTCTACGTAAACATGTCAAACTCCAAAAATACATTTATTTTCCAATTTCAATTCCAATCTTTGATTACAGGATGCGATATATCTGATATGTTTTGTCCGATATCCGATCCACGGTTTTTGTTTGTTTGTTTGTTTGTTTGTTTGTTTGTTTTTTGTACTAGCCCGATCTCCAGTGTTGGCTCCGTCGTTATTGATACAAATCTCAAACATTCAAATCTCAAAAATGCAGATTTTATGTAAATTAGGCCACAGATGACGCATAAAGGGAAAAGTAGATGCTTTCGGAGTGGACAAACAAATAAAAACATTGTAACGTACACAAATAGGCAGTTTTCTTCAGTGATGGTTAGTACAGTCTATAACTGGACAGTTTTCCTAGATCTTCAGTCGCATGGAGCCAGAACTAATTTTTACTGAATTGCTGCAGTGTTGGAAGGTCATGTAAAAGTCCATAAGAACAACTCCAGCATAACTTTCTGTCATGAGATTAGGGAGAAAGCATCTCTCCTGTAGCGTATTCTGATCTTTGCGCTTTGTCGCATTCGGGAAACAGGGTCCTGCTCCTGAGCAAAGTTTCTCAGTGAGCACACAGAAATCGGGGATGATACTCAGAGAGCGAGAGATAACGACTCGTTAAACATTAGCGCAGGATATTTCAGTGTTTCATCACTCGCTGCCTGAATAAACACACACACACACCACTGTAAACTAGAGGCCCGCTGATGTAGACGTCACTGCCCAAATGGTTTTTGTGTGTGTGTGTGTGTGTTTTGCTGATATTGCTTTTCTTTTCATGTTCACAATGTACAAGATTTATACATTCAGCTACACGAGAAGTCGTTGCAGGGTTTTACATTTAAAATTTCTACACGACCTATTTTATGGCTGATTCTGTTTACACAGATTGGCGTTTTAGGTCAAGTTTGTCAGATATTTTATTTAAAACCGTCATCTTCTGAATACTTCTGAATAAAAAACGGATTTGGGGGCGGAGCTTTGTATGAAGGCATGCATGAGAGAATTGATTTTTGTCATCCCCCCCACTTATTTTTCACTTATTCGGTATTCCAGTGTTCCACAGAGAAACTGTATAGAAATCAGGTTCTCACTGGGGAATTAGGATGACAGGGATTTGCAGCTCTGTAGTCTGTACAGAGTAGAACAGTGTAAGTACAGTGCAGGAAGCAACTGGGCAAAGAGCACACCGTTCTGAAATATCTGAGATGTTCTGTCTGGATTGCAGGTAATGGGCACATCACATTTACAAAAAAAAAAAAAAAAGTGTTTTTTTTAAAAACATCACAACTGACTGACTGCAGGGGCGGCTGACTTAAACGGGATAGCTGAGGTTGAATTTTTTGGCATCTTCTTGACTAATGTCGATCACTAGTAACACAAGCATAATACAAAATAAATACATAAAAAAAATATAGCAGTAGCATTTACCTCAGATGTGTTGTAAATAAACAAACAAAAAAGACTACAATGAAGAAATCACACAGTAATTAGCATCACCCATTAAGTGAGCTTTCAAGGGTCTCGGAGGACTGAGAAACATCATTAATGTCTCACGACTTATCAACTCGGATCATTTGAAATCACGAAACTTAATGGTGAATACACACAAGAGTGGGCCGTTCGAGTCCTTTTGTAAATATGATGAACACGAGCAAGTCCATTTACGTAAAATGTAAAAACACGCCCAGCATCATCTCATCTTTACGTCTAGCTGGCTTTTCATTTCTTTAAAAAAAGCACCACCAACATATCACCATTTTATATATACATATATATATATATATATATATATATATATATATATATACATATAGATAGATAGATAGATATAGATAGGTAAATATATAGATAGATAGATAGATGGATAGATACAGATAGATAGATAGATAGATAGATAGATATAGACATATATAGATATAGATATATAGATATAGACATATAGCTACAGATAGATAGATAGATAGATAGATAGATATAGACATATATAGATATAGATAGATAGATGGATAGATGGATAGATACAGATAGATAGATAGATAGATATAGACATATATAGATATAAATAGATAGATAGATGGATGGATAGATATAGACATATATAGGTATAGATAGATAGATGGATAGATACAGATAGATAGATAGACATATATAGACATATATAGATATAGATAGATAGATAGATAGATATAAATATTGTGATAAATGATGTCACAGAACACTTCTGCGCTATTGTGGGTATCACAATATCTGTTTTTGTGTGTGTTTTTTTTTTACATTTTTTAACAATGTTTTGTTATATATTGTTAACAATTTGACATCTGATTTGATGATTTTAAAACTGCGAAATGTAAAACGTAAATTAAAATGTTCCCCCCACTTTCAAACTGAAATTCTTCAGACATTAAATAAAACTGTCTTTGAACTGAAATGTAAATATATATTTTTTAAAATATGCAACACTATTATGAGTAAACCTTTCTTTATGATACATATGGCCTATCATGGAAATGATCTTTTTTTGTGCTGAAGATTGTAGAATAGTTATACCGCAGCGCTGAAGAATTCTCACTTCTGATTGGTCCAGAAGTTTAATTTGTGGTAACAGCAGCTCTGACTGCACTCGTTACCGTTTCTATAGTAACAGGGTAGTATAGTAATACCGTACCTTGTACAGTGGAAGCTGCATAGAAATAGATTAAAACGTGTGTTTAATTGTTGATTAAACACATCACGACATGTCACATCATATTTTACTCCTGACTTATATAATACAACTGATTACCGATACGTTACTATTTCACACAGCCTGGCTAAGACTCTAGTCTACACTAGTTTAACTAATAGGAAAAGCGAGTACTTACTGGCTAGCTGCAGAGTGACGCTGCGGCTGGTGAGCGTCCCGAAGGAGCTCCCGCTCAGACAGCTGTAGGCTCCCTCCATTCCTGCTGAATCTTTCCCATCATGGACCGAAGGCAGGAGCAGCAGGGAGCTGTTGGGAAGCAGCCGGACGGCCTGGCTTTCGCTCAGCACCACCCCATCCTGGAGCCAGGTGATGTTAAGCGGGGTCTCGGCGCTCCCCAGGTGGCAGTCCAGCAGAAGAGGACGAGGAGGCTCCAGAACCACGTGAATGGGACCAGCACCACAGCTCAGCTCCACAGACATGGGATTTTCTGTAGAGGCAAGAACATTACACTTTTATAAGGACAGTATTTTGTTTAGCCACAGGCACAACAGTAAATATGTTATCATTTTTATATTTTCATGATGGTTGATGTAAGGAATAACACAATGGATCACGCTGTTATGCAAATTAAATTATACCACAGTGTGGCTGATTTCTCTAATCTGATTGGTCATCGTTTCATCATTTGTTATCGTTTCTATAATAACTGCTCATTCATAGGGATTTTTATCGTGGACACTCCATATAATCCAAGACTAATAATTACAGATTAAAACACTAAAAATTTTTAATAGAATTTTTTTTTTTTTTTTTTACACGAAATCAGACAAACTCTGCAATATTCGGAGGAGCTCGCGCTCAACGCCCCCTTCGATTCACGTGTGTCGAACATGAGTACAGCTAAAAAGGCTCGTTTACCAACAAACATCACCGCAAAAGACCGCGCAAACACTTTCGTGTGATTGCGATTTTGCCAATTCAAGTACGTTCCCGCAAAAAAAAAAAAAAAGCACAAAAAACTCGGCAAGTTGCATCGCAAATCTGAAAAAAGCCACAGCGAAATCAAGCGTTTTTTGGCCACGTCGATAATAAAAAACCTCCACGAAATCCAGAACGGACCGGTTGTTTATGACTTTATGCACAGCTACACAAAATGGGACCTAATGGGACGTCAACGTTGACGTGTCAGAGGAAGAACGATGATAAAAACACCAGTTATAAAGGAGTTTGTCGTAGTAAACTGCTTGTACAAGAAATCATATTAAAATCATTATCTTGATTCACTTCTTAATGAAATTTGCCAGAAAAACAGGACAGCAAATTGAAGGCACCGGTGATAAAACCATCAGTCACATTGTGCTTGAATTCCAGAATTTGAATTTAAAAGTTCAGAACCTTCTTATGTCATAATAGCTGGGAACAGAGAAAATCTTGATGATATGTTCACTAGACCCATTCATAGTCTTTATGAAGACACCAAAGGTTATCAGCCATTATTGTTTACATTGTGTTCATTGAAGCATGAGAAAATGCTTGCGCGGACTCTGATCTTTCTTTCGTGGGTATTCACAGTAATACGGTGATGAACTTATACTAATTTATTCAACTGAGCGTCATCAACATCACTTAAATACTGAAATACTCACAGAATATACATGATACATCAATCTCAGCTTGAATATTATCCACAAGTCTGTCATTTACAGGGAGTTCATCAAAAAATGCTTGACTGAGTGGTCCACAAAACTTTTTTAGACACTGAATGTCGTTGTATTTCGCACGTGACACTGGAAGATGCTCCGTGTTCTTTGGGTTATCAGTCTGTTGAGGATACTCAACATCCATGCTGTTTGATCTAGTACTGAAGTTTGCTGAGAGCAATTACTAATGAGATATGTTGAAGAAATCTAACAGTAAGTTAACAATGGAATTCACTCAGCTGGGCGTCTGCCATTACTCAAAGCCCATTGGCTGATTTCAGTCATGTGACTGGACTGTGATAATTTTCTCACAATAGGCTGTGGGCTCTGATCATTTTTCCATAGCATGGCTTTATTTTAAATGGAAAATTCTCTGACCCCGATCTTTCTATCATCCAAGTACATTCATGAGATCATTCTTCAATGCTCAATCAACAGCCGTGGATGCACAACTCCAAAAAAATTCCAGTTTTGTGGCTCTGATCGCTTTTTTCATTGTGGTCTTCACCTGTCCTCATTGACCAATGAGCACAGACGTTGTACCTCATAACCTCATACACACGCACGTCCCAAGTGGCAGCTCTACCGACAAAACGTGAACTACGACTAAATGGATGAAATTGCCACGGACGTATTAAGCACACAGCGCTCTAATCGGGACTGATTTTCATCCGCAAGTGCTTTATGAATCGCTCGTGAAAGAAAAACAGAATAAAAAGGACTAATTATTTAACCAGCTTTTATTATGGCTGCTCGCGTTTTAACTCTGGAAGCTACTAGGAGAGAACGTACTACTACTGCTACTACTGAGAACGCACGGTCGCCCTTGTGTTATAATCGTGAATGTAGGACAGTCAGCAGTAATCCAGTTCGATTTTAATTGTATAGCGCGTTTAACAATGGACAGCTTTACAGGAACATATCAATTCAGGATATGAATGTTAAATTGATAAATTTCTAAGTTTTACTGAGGAAAAACTCCCTGAGAGGATATGAGGAAGAAAGCTTTAGAGGAACCCAACTCAAAAGGGAACCCGTCTTCATCTGGGTAACAACCGTTGAAGCCAACTGTTCACTGATGGAGACAAAACTGTTCATGGCAATTGCAGTCCTAAATCTATCATAGCAATTACCATCCTCAGTAATCTCAATGATCTTTACGCTGTCCTCGTGGGGTCATCCTCAGCAGCAGCGAGTGACGTCCAAGTGATGAGAACTCCAAGCAGAAGTAGGACATCGGAATGGATCGGGCAGGTCCAGAGAGCAGAAGGGGTCAGGATCACTGGTAATTTATTAGTAGATCAAAGTTCCCTGCCTGAAGTATAAGGACTAATCATATCACTGTACTGTGGAGCCAGACCATGTAGTACCTTAAAAACAAACAGTAAAATTTTTAAATCGATTCTATACTTGAACGGAAGCCAGTGTAGAGACACCATGACTGGTGAAATACTGTCTTTTAATCTTCTAAAAGTAAGAAGTCTAGCAGAGGCATTTTGGACAACGTGAAGTAAATTTTTTTTGTGTGGTTGTCGCAGCCAAAAATGCTCGACTTTGCTGCGGCTTCTTTAAAAATTTGCAATGCAACTTGCTGAGTTTAATACGACCGACTCCTTTATACTTAGCGTTTTTATCATCGTTCTTCCTCTGACACGTCAACGTTGACGTCCCATTAGGTCCCATTTTGTGTAGTTGTGTCATAAACAACCGGTCCGTGCTGGATTTCGTGGCGGTTTTTTGTGATCGTCACGGCCAAAAAACGCTTGATTTCGTCGCAGCTATTTTTTTCAAATTTGCGATACAGCTTGCAGAGTTTTTTTTGCGGAACGCTAGTTTAATTGGCGTTAAATTGTTTCGTGCCGTCTTTCGCGGTGATGTTTGTTAATAAACGAGACCTTTAAGCTGTACTCGTGTTCGACGCACGTGAATCGAAGAGGGTCTCGGCCCGAATCCGCAGAAAATCTGCGGTGATTCTGAAAAAGCGCAAGCTCCTCCGAATATTGCGGCGTTTGTCTGATTTTGCGTTACTTTCTGCCATCGCAAAATCACGGAATCCTGGAGGGACTGAAAATTGGTCAAAAAATTTGTGAGAATCGTAGCGTGATCACGATTTTTTGTTTTTTGTTTTTTATTCTTACGTCATCGAGAATCTAGCTCCTAATAAGTACACAGACGAGCATATATTATATGACACAGACAAACATATTAGAAAAAAAGTTTAAACTTCTTGAAAAACAACTAATTAGTTAACCAGCCATTAATATTATTTGTATCCCAGTGTCTGACTCGTTTATATCATAATTCATTCAAGTGATTAGCAAAAGTAACATAAAGCTACGATGATTCATTCATATGCAGAGATGCATAGCCATCAGAGGATTACAGTATGCACACACACACACACACACACACACACACACACACACACACACACAAGCCAGTATTCCTCTTAGACCCAATGCACTAAAGCTCACAATTAATTAGGCTAATGGAAATTGGATTTATTTCCTAGATTAAAGCGAGAGCCGACCCGCTCCGACTGTGTGTTCGGATGTTTGTTTTGCACTCTGTCTTTTCCACCACGCCTGTATATTCTCATCTTCATGTTCAGCTACACAGGCACCGCATTCATTAATTCACCAACATACACTGTAATGCACAGGCTGCACTTCACATTTACATCGAACCTTTGAAACATTGCGCTTTCATCGTACTAACAAGTTTTATGGACACGCCAGACTCCCGCGAGAACGAATCGTCTCGACAGAGAAGGCGCACTGCTTTTGGCTCGTGTCCACAGACAGTAAATATCGGATATTAAAAATCATTTTCGGACTGTCAATCTCACAGTCAAAACAAAGTCACAATTTCCTCGAATAAATTAAGTTCAATTAAAGGTAAGACGTCTCACACGATCTCAATGTGACGTTATGCAAATGAACCACGGAGACATTTTTATCACCGAGGATTTACTGAGGGTGCCAATAATTTTGGAGCCGATTACAGATGCCTACCTTTTAAAAACTATCACTATCAGCATTTTCACAACGCATGAAAGGTTGATAAATAATTTGGCAGTAATTTAACACCAATTTTAGACAAAATCTTAATTATTATCTGCGCTTTCACATGTATTTAAAGTGTTTGTTTATTCCCGATTACATCATTTGACATTTCCAAAGCTGTGTAATCATATAAAAATCAAATACATTCATATGAAACCTACATGAATTACATTCATGTAAACATAACATGTCTTAAGTCAGATTTTAAAGATGGTTGTAAGTTGTAAATGATAAAACCTGTCTTATTTCAAGGGTGTGGCTGTGTTCAGGATGAACCAATCACGTTCAATCTCATGTTCAAAACTAATTATCATACAGCGGTCATCAATGAAATTATTCTGATTAACTCCAAATAAAGACCAGCTGCTTCTGTAGGTAGGTAGGTATCTTCTTGGTTTGATCTGAGTGCTGAAGCCGTGGTCCACAAAGAGCTTAAAAAGCGTGTATGGTATCTCACTTGTCGAAAGGAATCAATCAGAAGAGGGGTATAAAAGAATTTCCAAAACATTAGATATACCATAACACCGTGAAGGCCATCATCAACAAGTGGAGAAAATGGAGCACTACAGTGACATCACCTAGAACCGGACGTCCCTCCAAAATTTAAGGACAAGATAAAAACTTACCAGGGAGGCTGTCAAGAGACCAACGGCAACATTAAAGACAGATGTTGATGTGTGAGTGTGTGTGTGTGTGTGTGTGTGTGTATGTCCTGCATGTGTACGAGAAAGCAAATAACACCTGCTCCATGATGTTGTCTCTGTGAAAGGTACATAAGAGGATGTAGAATGGCTACATCAAAACGACTGGCCTTTAATCATCCGCTAATAACACCAAGAAGGAAGAGAGAGAGGCGACATAATCACCTGACGTGAACTCAACAGCTTCATATGCACACACACACAAACACACACACTCTCTCTCTCTCTCTCTCTCTCTCTCTCTCTCGCTCTCATCTTTACCCACCTGTGCCCCATTTATCCCATTAACAATTCAATTACATCTCGTTAAAGCGTTAAAAGCACTGGCAGTCATTTTCCCTGCTTTATCCATAAACCTTCTAGAACATTCTGACATCCGTGAAACACCTTTTCTCTAACACACTTTTAAACAGCTTTCAATAAGCTCTCAAATGCACACATATATCTCATACAGTAGGTTTACACGGACAACGATAATTCGATATTAATCCGATTAAGGCGATACTCTGATTAAGAAACTAGCATGTAAACAGAGATTATTGATGACCTTAATCCGAATAAAGTCACACTCGAAGTAAACACAAATCGAATTA
This sequence comes from Ictalurus furcatus, assembly GCF_023375685.1. Taxonomy (NCBI): domain Eukaryota; kingdom Metazoa; phylum Chordata; class Actinopteri; order Siluriformes; family Ictaluridae; genus Ictalurus; species Ictalurus furcatus. The sequence continues at coordinate 17,136,882 of NC_071281.1, forward strand.
AGATGTGTGGAGTATTCATGTTTTAGTCGGATTATCAAAGTGCGTTATAGACACGTACTCAACCGTTTGAAGGCAAACAGGAGAGCACGGCTACGTCCGAATCCGTGTACTTACCTACTGTATAGTAGGAAGTGAAATACATGTATTTCAGCTACTATATAGACGGTAAGTACACGGATTGGGACGCAGCCCACAGCTTCAAGCAGTCATTTATTAGCACATACAGCATGACAAATAATTAACCACACTTGAAGCTTTCGTAAAATCAAACATTAAACACACAAAACTGTATACGGTAAAATAAGGAAGACCGACCGTATGTCGATACGGGAAATTCTGGAGGGAATGTCGGACGGCGTGGCGTGGGGACGTAATAACCACGAAACCCATTTTAACTAACCCCCAATCACATTACAGCATCATCATGTCCTTACTAACCACCACCACTATCACCAGTGTCGTTACCACATCATGCTATCACCGTAGTTCCATTTGTTCCCGTTTTCCATTTGTTTCTTTTTTATTTCATTTTTTTTTAAATGTATCCTTTCTTTCTTTTTCCCTTCTTTTTCTGTTTCCTCCTTTCTTTTGAATTTCCTTTCTTTATCTGTCATATTGTATTTATTATTTCTATTTACTTATTATTTCTTTCTTTCTTTTTTCTTTTTTATCACTCCATCTCTTTCAGTTCCTCACACACACACACACACACACACACACACACACACATTATATTTCCGTGAAGAAATATTAATCACATGTATAAACAGTAATAATGTTCACCGTGCACATGAAAGATTCTGGCAGCTTGACAACATGTATATTTTGTGCTCACGTGTCAACTGGCTCAGTACAACGCTTCCTTGATCATGTTCCTATGATACCAATGGCCACACACACACACACACACACACACACACACACACACAGTTCCCTTCCCATTCCCAGGAGTTGAGGCACCTCCTCCTCCATCACATGACCAAGTGGACAGCAATGTGGAATGGAAGGAATGTGATCATATGAGTGTTTACTTAACAAGAGAGAGACCCCAGAGCAACACACACACACACACACACACACACACACATTAATTAATATGCTTCCGTGTGCCAAAATTTAATTATATTTTTTTCAGGTCAATGTTAGAGTTAACATAATTAAATAAAATAATTAAAACAGGTCACAGTGTAAGGCGACATTGTTTTCTAGCTTAATTTCCACCTGAATAACAGGTTTTTTATTTTAGGTTAATTAATTCCAACAAATATTGATCAAGATGCTCTTCTTTTTTTTAAAGTAACCTTTTTCTCAACAGGAAAGCAGAATAACCATGAACTCTACTGAACTTTTTTTCAGATTTCAGTGGGCTGAATATACCATGTGCCAAAACAAACTCTTTTTTTTTTTTTTTTGCACTAAAATACATTGAGGCTTTAATTGTGGGATTCATTTTAGGCACAAGCTTTCACTTTAAGCATTTCTAGTTTTAGGGAGGCACTAATATAATATTTTAATATGCACACAGTTGAATAAAGTTTGCATCCCCATGGCTTTTCAGAAAATATATTTTTAAAATATTTTATGTATTTTAAAAAAAATAATAATAACCATTTAAATTTGAAAACTAAAAAATTAAATTATATATAAAATTAAACTTGGGTATATTCTTCAACAAGACAAAAAAAACAGCAAATCAACAGAAAAATAATTTGAAAAGAAAAAGAGTTTAGAATTACAAAGGTTACAAAGCTCAAAAGATATAAAGGCAAACTAATATTTTTAATATTTTGATTATTTCATATATATTTTATTATTCCACATATTTGTTATATTTAATATAATTTTTGCTACTATGAACAAACCTATGAAACCTGACTAAAACACTAAACGTTATATTAAGTATATAACATTATAACATTACAGATATAAAGTAAATTTTTCTCCTTTATTTTGTGGTAAGGTTGCGCACACTTTTGCGCTCGACTTTAGCATATAATGTTTCTATAGAAATCGTGTTTTAGCTTTCTCACATTTAAACATAAATAGAAAATCACAGCAGATCAGATTTAAGCATTGCTTATAAAAAATAATCTGGTATCCATTTTTCTATTCTACTCACAAATAAAGAATGACCTTCAACTTATAAGTTTCTACTTAACAATTCTGTGATTTCAAAATATTCAACCATGAATTTTTGATAGTCAACGAGGTCAAAGCTCGAATGTACTTGTAGATGTATATGTACATGTTGGTGTACAACTTCTCACTAATTGTGCAAACACAACGAAATTTGTAGGTAAGTAAAGTGAAATCGCTGTGACGAAGCTGAAATCTGTCAATGTATTAATGAACGACACGTCACGCTTTTTATCTATTTATGATTACGTTTAATGTCATGGAACATCGATTACAGAAGGTAGTTCCCGTTCTCTCTTATGTTATAGCAGCTACAAACAGCTGTTCCATCACCAGCCTCTCTTTTTTCTCTCTCTTTAAGTTAATAAGACAGAAACGTAGCTTGTTATGTTACTGAGAATCTGAAAAGTGTAAACATGTCAGTCCTGAAAAACTTACTGTTACAAATTGCGGACACTGGAGACTCCTTCCAAAAACCTTAACTAAATCTACTCAGTTTAGAAAACTTCAACATGACAACAATTACAAATTTTGTTCGTTAAACAACAAGACGTTTTTTTAAAATCTGTTTATTACTAGCCTTAGATGCGGCGTGTCTGGAATACAAGTCCCGGTTGTTACTATAGAAACAATAAAATATTAGAACAAGCGCATTAATATAAACCTGTGATTTATGTTACAGCTGGAACTACTGTCAGAGCTGCTGTTGTAGAAAATAAGTCCACATATGATTGGAGAATTCTACAGCGATGAATTATAATTCAATTTTACTCATTGTGACATAAAAGTCAAGCATCAAACTATGCATATTGTCCATCATAATGAGCCGGCCGGCATCTGACTGCCTTAAACATAACACACTACATGAAATAGCATAAAATGTATTGAATTCAGATGCAGACTGCATGCTTATGACAGACTAGATTTTAGATTCCTGACATTAACCAATTCAGACAGAGGTAATTTTCCCAAAAGACACAGCTGATTGAATTAGCATGCACACAACATTTACAAACCAGCTCACTGCTCATTAAAGATGCAATTAGATTTATAAATAATCCATTAACAGCATTTTGAGAACATGCTGAGTAAAGAAGAACCTCAAGCATAGGCTAAAAGAAAAGGGTAAATATAGGCACTCTCATTCCTCAAAAGAGTTCCTTTGAATGGATAATGGATGTAGTTCGAACCATTTCTGTTTGAAGAACCCTCTGAAATATACAGCTCTTTGATGGTCCAAGTGAACCTTTAAATGTTCTTCAAAATAAAAAAAGTCATTCATGTTGGCTATCGGCAATCTATGGAACTCATGGCAGCTGGAATCCCCATGGTGAGTAGCAACACTCTTAGAGAAAAAATAGGTTCCTTGAAGGTTCTTTGGAGTTTGAGATTAAGGGCTATAAGCTTTCTAAAGTGGTTCTCTCTGGAAACCTGACTGTTGTAAAGTTCTACATAGAACCTTTAAGTGTTTCCCCTAAGAGACAAATCAAAGATCTACAGACCCATATAACAGTCTAGTTTAACGTTCTTTGTAAAATGTCATCACATTATTGATGTTCTACATGGGAAACTTTCTAAAGAGGTTATATTTGGAAGCTTTTCTGAAATGGTTCTTCTTAGAACCCTCTATTGTAATCTTGAAAGGTTCCCCAGAGGATAAACCAAAGAACACTTTAGGGTGCTTGATGGAACCTTGTAGCAACTATGCTGAATATTGACATCGATATCATTATCATTTTTTACAGACCAAAAGCGACCACAATCCTGCCTACTTGTTTTCTACTGGCTCACAAAATCAAGGCTAAGAAATTCACAGGTCAAAGTTCATCCTAGATGGAATCTGCGCAAAGCACAAGTGACAAATGCATGTGTCACGGAATGTGTCCTTTCCCCTTCAGTGAATCCGCTTGTTTGCCTGTTGAATTGGATTTTTTCTTAATTTTCAGATATCTACCATATCGCCATAGCAACAAATCAAAAATCGTAATGTTGGCACCTATATTATATATACCAATATATATTTTAGCTTGTTTTTAGCATTATAGTCCATAGGCAATAGCCTGTAGGCAATATAATAAGAATTTTTTTTTTTTTAATTACCAATGAAAAAAAATTTTAATCCGTAAACCCTTAAACATTTTAAAGTTTAACTACAACATTTTAACATCACATTTGCTCTACCAATCAGTTTGACAATATTAAAAAGGAGTAAAAATATATATCATCATATCCACAGTATTTTGTGGCTATTGTGCACTATTGTGACATAATTTATCATGATATCGATATTATATCATCATATCCTCCAGCCCTAGTCTGGATGTAACTAAAAGGCGTTTCAAAACTAGACAGAGAAACCCAAAACCCACATGTTTCTGTGGACTTGTCTGTATTTAAAAAGGGTAACTGATGTTCATTGTTCATTAAAAATTCATCAAGGTTTGTTTAGCGACACCTGACCTCATCTATCTGTGCTAAAGTTTTTGATCAGCCAGGTAAAATGGTTAGAACAGCTGGACTTTGCCTTGGCTAACCAACTGTTAGCATGCTTTTTCTTTATCTTCCTGTTTCTCAATCACTAGAGGAAGGTAAACATAATGTTGTCTTTTCAGGACCAGGGAAACGAAAGAGAGCGATCTTCCCTACGTTCCTACCAGATTTAACCCCAATCTTAATTTAACGAGCTGCATTGTGTACTACACTATGAAGTGTGCTGTGTTTGGCTTCACATCTGACACAGATTCTGTTTACTTCCAGATCTCAATGACACAGCGGCAATCAGCTTCACGACCTTTTTTTCCTAATCTGAAATATAACGAACTGAAATCTAGGACAGGCAGAGAACTATATCAATAAGAACAATGTGTACGTCCAGTGATGACATAGCGAATATAGCGAATACTAAGTCATTTATACTGATGCTACTGCTAGCAATAATAAACATACTGCTGCAATTGTAATGGCAAAATATGTAGTTCTTGCAAATCAGAAGCACATAGGAGCTAATGTGAAGAAATAAGGCTTATACAGACTCAACATTATCAATAACCATTTACTTTCAGTTAGAAGTTGAATAATTAAAAAAAAAAAAAGCTTTTAATACAACAGCGTGGCTGAATTCTCAATCAGAAGGTGCATATTAATGTTCTGTAACAGCACAGCTCTGACAGCAGTTCTGGTTTTAACATAAATGGTTTTATATTAGTGAGATCATTCTAATATGTTATCATTTCTGTAGTAACGGCTCATTCACAGGGACTTGTAGCGCCACATAATCCATGTAAAGCTAACGCACAATGGCTTAGTGGTTAGCACATTTGCCTCGCACCTCTGAGGTTGGGGGCTCAAATCCTGTGCTTTGTGGATTTCCTCCAGGTACTCCAGTTTCTTCACCCAGTCCAGAGACATGCCTTGTAGCGGATTAGCATTTCCAAATTGTCCATGGTGTGTGAAAGGGTGTCTGGTTGTGCCCTGGGATGGGTTGGCACCCCGTCCAGGGTGTCCCCCGCCTTATGCCCCAAGCTCCCTGGGATAGGCTCCAGGCTCCCCGCGACCCTGTGTAGGATAATCGGTATGGAAAATGGATGGATGGAAGTATATTATCATTGATGTGGTGAAGTTTTTTGATAGGAGATTTAACATTTATGGAAGGATTCTTCAGTGTCAGCGGTTTGAACATTTAGTAATTTTCCCGATATGGGAAAGTCTTCATGGCATTTTCTGGTTTCTCGATAACATGACAAGCTGCATTTTTGTCTTTAGAAGTTCAACAAAGAAAATAAAAAAGAGAGGTCGGTGAGGGAATTCCTGTTCATAGCAGCTTTAACACCAGGAACTAACATGTCTTGCAGAATTCTATAACAGTTAGAGTAACTATAAACTGTTAAAAATTGCAAGTCCCAACTCCAGCATGGGTTATTGTTGTATAACAGTGTTATTTGTGACATGTATAACTTATTTGTGTGTCAGACATGCATGTATTTTGTGAAGTAGTTTACACTTACCACTCCCATGTTACTACTTAGCATTAATTACTAAGGAATCCTGGTATTTTTCCATTTTAGGTGCTATATTTGCTATATAAATTGCAAAAGTATGCATGTAATATTTAAATACTCAATTTCTACCTCTTAATTTGTGAACAACTATTGCAATGAGGCACCAGGTCCTGCTCTACACACTTGGTAGTTTTTACTCAAGTTATATTTTACTTTAAAATCCAGCATGCAAACTTTGTGCTACGATGAAAAAAATTTAACCTGATCAAAATTTTTAAAATGTGTCAACCTGTTAGGGTTTTTAAAAAACATTTTTTTAGCTTTTCTCAGCTGAAAACAAGAACATTGTTATATTTTGTTTCAATTGGGAAAAATTCATTTAAAAAAGTTAAATATGGGTTGATTTTTGTTCAGTGTACCAGTAAAAACTGCATATAATTAGCAATAACAGCTTTAGCCAAAAATGTTAATGCAGGCTGTTCAAAAATGTTTCATTGACAGTGTAGTTGAGGCATCAGTAGTGAGTAATTTGTTGTTGGATTGTCAGAAATCTTGGTAGCGCTTGTTTACAGTACCGCATTACTCTAAAATGTAGCTACAGATGACTTCCTACTCATTAAATGAATTACATTAAGTTCTTCCTACTCATTGAATTAAATTAAGTTGATGATAAAATAATTCAAATTATCGGCACTTTTACTACCGCCGTTAAACTTCTTCCGTCACCTCATTGTGTTCTGACTTTTTAACACGTCGTGGCGCCAATAAAATTTAAATGTGCAGATAATAGATAGATTTGGCCACAGTCATACTGTTATCTCTGTTGTGGATGACTACCCACAGAATCATTTTCCTATTCAAACCAGGTTAACAAGCCTAGTCAATACCTTGCCTTCTAGCTTATGACACATGATGATATGATAGCAATATTATTATCGACTATTCATTGTTACTCATTGTACCAAGTAACTGATAGAATATGCAATTCTATTTCTATACCAATCGTTATATCTTCTCTCCCTGTCCACGTTAAATCGGGTATCTGTTTTACATGTTAAATAAAATTCTCCCTGAACATATAGTTTTTCCTTCTATAGCTCTGCTGGTTTGTTCGCACTTTGTTATCAAAACAACAATATTGATTTGCATATTGTCTATTGTGAAAATGTCTTGATTTTCTCAGTTTAGCAGAATCATGGCTTAAAAGACATGATTATAGTGTATTACATGAGTGCACCCCACCTGAATACAGTTTTAAGCATTATTCTTATGATGAGTTTAGCATTACAGAAAAAAACCCCACGAGTAATAGAACCGGTTAAGGTCTTTTGAGCTCTTGCTTTTAAATGTTACTGTTTTTGATACAAAAACCAAAATTAATTCACATTTACTATGATGGTCCTTACCTCCTTAATCATACACTGAATTTTCTGTAATTTGATTTTTTTCTAATCACAAAGATGTAATTGTTGCTGATTTCAATACTTCAGTATATGAAGAATGAAAAACGACTCTTCGCATTATGCTGGTGCTAGATCTAGTTGTGAGTTTTGGCATCAATATTAACAAAGTTCTTATATTTCCCCTGAATAAAGTTGTTTCTGTTTTATCAGTTTTGAATTTCAGATGCACTGATAAAAAAAAAACCTTGGATCAATCTAAAGAAAATTGCATATATTTTTTTCAACTGTAAAAAAAAAAACAAAAAAAACTTTTTATACAGTTTTTTTAAACATTTTTTTTTCAGTTGTACTTGCAACAAGTTGGTGATTTTTTTTTTTTTAGCTTTTATGTTTTTCTCTGTGTGTAAAAATTCTGGCAATAGATCCTGCTTAGCTAAGGTGTACTGAGAGTAAGGTACTTACACCTCTCACAGCTTCAGCAGTCAGAGATAACCTTACACAATAAACTGGAGATCTCTTCCAAATTGTATGGAGGGAATTTTCTCAATAACTGCCATCACCTCCTCAAGTTAGACAGAACAGCGTACTTTTCCACTTAGCAGAAGACAACAAGGGCAATATCACTTTCTTATTTAACAAAGTCTCTAAATTAGAGATGGGGCCATTTAAGAGTCTTAAATTCCTCCACAACATAGCAACAATGATTTCTGAGACTTTTTCCGGTAAAAAAAAAATAAAATAAAAAATACAGATTAAAATTCTAACTGCCAACGATCTACTACATCCTAATTCATCCATTAATGATGAAAAGCCAGAAAATGCCACAAACGTCTCGATGAGTTTAGTCCATTTTGTTACCTTTATCATTTTGTTCTGCCTTGTTTTGAGTTCACCGTGGGTCATTTTTGTTACAAATTGTATGAGGTTGTTGGTAGAAAGATTTTCCTATAAGGAAAGCATAAACGTAAAAGTATTCATAGTTGATAAAAGTTGATAAAGTAAATGTCTAAAGTTTTAAGCTCTTTATTTCGATGTAATGGGGTGTCATATGATTTGCATTCTACTGATGATTTTCTTTTCTTTTCTTGTCCTTAATGAATATTTGAATATTTAACAACATTCGGTAGAAATAATAATAATAATAAATGATAGTTACAGCCCTAGAGTCACTGCTAAATACTTAAGCTGTTACTTGCAGTACTTGTAGTAAACAAGGCTTAATGTTAGATTAATTATGGGTCAACGATGACTTAACTATTAATATGCAACTTGTAATGTAAAGCGTTATGAGAAAAGCAGAAACAGGACTATATTGCTAAAGTTACTCAGAAGTGCTTTGCCAGCAGTGTTTTGTGCTTGACGGGTAAAAGGTGAGAGGAGAACAGAGGACAGATTTTAACCCAACCCTTTGTCATGCAAATGAGATTCCTAATCTGTATTTCTCCGACAATACCTTCTTTTCTTCCCTAATCTGCATAATTCAGCCAATAAGAGTCCTTCTTTCTGCCAGGTGACAGTTAAATGACTGCCTGGATTCAAGTCTATAGATGCACAGGCCATGTGCAATGTGTTTCAACTGGCTTGAGGAGTAAGAAGAAACCAAGCACAAAAGCACAACACTGAAAGCATGGCTGGATTGGACTCGATGCCAAATTTGATTACATTTCAACAATTAGATACGCCGGGCTGCAGATCTTTAGCTCTTTAGTAAAGCAACTAGAACGATTGCCACATTTTACTTTGCCCCTTTGACACTCCAAACTTCAACTCCGAGCTGCAAACACGAAAAAGAGGTCAGAGGAAAAACCTGACAGGCAAATCTGTGTCAGGACGCATGATCAGAGCCTCACGCCTTATAAAATATCATTCTGGAATATGTTGACATCAAAAAAAGACTACAGTGCATGAAGGCATGTATAATACTTTCCCATCATTCAGGAAATAATGAAACACAGTGCAGCTGTAAAGTCTACCTGAGGACCCCTACATTGTAAAGTGTCCCTTAATACTACAATTATTAACCAATATCATGCATGCATTGTTGCACAGATACATCATGTACTGGTTAAATTGTCCTTCAAGTATGGACCACGTTTCTGTAATTGATTCAACACTAAACATCCCACTGCAACAAATGACTCTCAGCAGTTTAAACCAGACTCCCTTTACAGCTATGACTCAAGCATAAAAATGCACCAGTAAGCACCAGCCAGCGTTAAAGCCTTAAATAAGTTAGCCTGTTAATAAAAACATTCATTATGCTTTATTATTCTCTACCTTGCACGGCCAGTCCACAGCAGAATATCGAAAGCAGAGAGAAGAGCCAGGTATTCAGCGCCATGGACATCCTCCTTTTGATTTTTTTTTTCCCAGCCGGGAGGAAATCAAAAAAAAAAAAAAAAAAAAAAAAAAAAAAAAAGGAAAGAAAAGAAAAAGAGCAACGCTACATGCGTTCAAATCGACACGGTCCTCGTAAAGTCCTCGCTCGCGCAGAGTCCCTGTAAACACAGGAGGTCTCCGGTAGGCAGCATAAAAACAGAGTCCCCGCTTTTCAGTCGGGGGAGAGCCGTCGTGTCTCTGCGCGCCTCATCGCCATGTTGTGAGCGACTGTTAAACGCGTGCGAGCTTCTGCACACACATACACACACACACACACACACACGCACTCAAGTCCCCTGTTCATTTCACTGAACACACACACACACACACACACACACACACGCGCGCGTTTGTCTTTGTGAGGACCTTCCAGCTAATAGCGTGAAGCACAGTCACTCCAGCAAGACATCATTATTATTATTATTATTATTATTATTATTATTATTATTATTATTATTATTTTCAGTCAGTGCAATTGCTAATGTCATATGATACAAAACTTGCCAAATCTCGCTAGAAAGAGTGTTTCCGTGTTTCCATCCAAGTTGTGAATTGAACTTTATGCGAGCAATCGGAATATCGCATAAAACATTGGCGAATAAAGCACCGTTTCCATCCCAAGTGTGTTCAAGAGAACAAAATCGTCATTTCCACTGACAAGCGCAAAGTATTCATACAAATGGATGAAGCCAGTGTTGCGTGTTTTTTTCCCAGCATAATAATGTAAATGACTTGCACGTCAGAGAGCGAAGATGAGCGAAGACGCCATCACAAACCTCATGTTATCTTGGGATCGGAGGCGGAGGCCTGATATTTGGGAAGGGAATCATGTGAGACAGTTCTGGGAGGTGATTATATCAAATCGTTTTGATGACAGATTTTGGCTCAGGCATCTCAGAATGACAACATTTGAGATGCCGTGTAACGAAACCAGTCTGCTGGTTAGTCCGGTGTTAGCGGGTTTTTACGCGATGTCCCAAAACTGGCATACAAATACGTGGGTTGAAACATAGCCACTGTCTACCTGCGAGGATTGTCAACAAGTGTAATGTCATAGATAGATAGATAGATAGATAGATAGATAGATAGATAGATCTACTTTATTGATCTCTAAGGGGAGATTTTGGGATATGCAGGAACAAGCTAGTTGAGCTAGCTAACACATAAGCAAACTGTTCCCTGTCCCCATTAACCACACCGAACAAAAAAGTGAGGTAAAAAAAATAAAATAAAAAAACCCCCAAAAATTACATTAAATGATATTAAATATTTAGAGTCATGACATCTGAGTTCTTCAGTTTGTCATGAGTTACCATTAGGGAATGATATTAAATTAGTAACGCTAGTGTGCTTCATGACTTTTTTGTAGGATGCTAATCAACAAACAAACATGGCTTCAGTTAATGTGTTTTATGTCTGGAGGAGATCTACAAAAACATGTAGCTACATTATGCCATTATATTATGGATGTAGTTTAGTATGTTGCCCCACCGTCTATTAGACAGTCATGCCCAATTAGGTCATTGGGGCTAACGTGACCACCCCATTGTAAAAGGTTTTGCTATACCCCTGAATGTTTTGCCTCTTTTTTTTTAAACATTTTTTTTTCTACATGGAGACGATTCAAATGTCCCCACAAGGTCAAAACTGTCTGATGTTCATATCATTGCGGGAACATTTGAAGATTCACTTTATCTCTCAATACTGGACATTAATGCAGTATCCCAGAGAGTATACTACAGGCGTACTCACACACAAGGTTCTAATTACAGGTTTGTCAGAACACATAATTAGTATTTTAATCCTCCACAGAGTAACTAAGGACAAAAGGTTTGGGTGGAAAGCATGACACCTGCTCACTTGGTTACTACTGTGCCCAAAGATATTTATGTTTTTATAGCTGACACATCATTTCATTTACTTTGTAAACCATACAAGTTTATTTTAGCATCCACTCTATTAGTAGTTCTACAGGACCTAGGAACTATCCAAATGATTCAACCCCCATTGCAAAACAGGTTTATTGCCAAAATTTACAGACTTTCAGCTGTTATGCGATGAACAAATCAAACAAAAGCGATTGAAGTAGTTCGACACGACGAATGCTTCAAGCGGTTTCCCCAAATTCAACTGAAAATGCAACTTCTAATGATTTCTCCAGTCTCAAAATGATTCAACTCCCTGAATAGAATCCCTCACAACAGCACAAATATGCAAAACAGGTGTCCTCTCAAGCACACCTGATGCAACTAATCAAGGGCTTCATTATATGATAAATTTGTTATATGATTAATTTAAAAAGCAAAATTATTATTAGTATTATGATGGCCACTGGGGCTGAAGGGGTTAACATGTAAAGCTACAAATTACTGTCTCATTGCCTCTGTTATATTAGTGTGCAAGTCTTTGTTATCTGAGCCCAGCAACACACACACACACACACACACACACACACACACACACACACAAACACAGGTAAGTTAATTTCATAAGAAGCCCTATTTAGTTTGACCTTCAGAGGGGCTGAAAGAGAAAGTGACCCCCCTCCATCCAGCCCACCATCCTCCATTCTCTGTCTTTATCAAAGGATGTGTTTCTCCAGCCAGAGAGATGGGGAGCTGTTGAGGCCCACAGATGGGATCTCTCTCTCTCTCTCTCTCTCTCTCTCTCTTACACACACACACACACACACACACACACACATAGACGGCCCTCTGACTGACTGCTTCATATACATGCATGGCCAGACAGTGCTGTGCACTTAGGGGGCCCATTTCAGGGGGTCTTAGACACACACTGACCCTGACCCACGTGTTGGCCATCTTCCACACACAAACCCTGAGAAGAAAAAAAAAAGCTGTAAGGGTCAAACAGAGCCTGAGGAGACAGAGATCAAAGCATAGAACTCATACATTATATAACCGGCAGGCTTTGTTCACACAGCAGGGTAAAGCGGAATTTTCTCAAATCTTCATTTTTTTTTAGACAGAGTGTCTCTGTTGCAAAGTATTTGTCAGACTTTGCTTTGTTATAGGTGCTAATAGTGGTAGTATGGTTGTAAGGAGGGGGTAATAATTCACTGGTTAGCCAGCAAGCAACATGGAGATTTCAGCATAGATGATGGCTAACATCCGGTCAGTGTTCTGAACACGTTTGGTTCAGATAATAGTGACAAAATGTCAAGGTTTTAAACACAGAACAAGCACAAACATTATTAAAGGACATGAACGTGAAGGGTGTATTTGCCTTTAATCGCTAGCTTTAATGATCTTCTTCTGACTTCATGACCATTTGATAAAGTTTTATGTTCATCCCTGACTCTCTATGTTAAATATCCTGAACGAACGCCATATTTCTCATTTCTTTGTGTTTCAGTATCTAATCTCTACCCTTCTCCCTTCACTCATTCTCTGTACATACGTCTCTCCAGTTTGAGAGTGAGCTAATGAAGATCTTCTGTAGTTATGCTTCTATTGGAGAAAAGCTAATCAGAAGAGTCTTAAAGTGCGCGATAAACATCAGCGTTTGAAGATCCACACCGGGTTCCTGTGTACTCATTTTTTCAGAATTTCGGAGAACTTGGTGCCGTGACCCGGATGGCGCACTAACACCTTTTCTGGTGAGTTACGCCGTTATTTTTTAACCTGCTGGGTTGCTTTCCGTGTGAGATAGGAGAGATGGAGTCAGCGTACGAGATATCCTTTCAGGGATTGAGGGAAGACAGGCTGTTTTCTTTGCTGATAATAATAGGACCGAAAGTTTTTAACGTGTCCTTTTGAAGACGTATAAAAGACAAGTAGGGAAAAAAGGCCAAATTTAGAGGTCAGTTTAAGATGGACCAGAACAAACCAAAAGTAGACCAATGACTCCAGTGGAAAAGCCCAGGAATGGAGAGCCATATACATCTATTGTCAGTTTGCTGCTTTTTTAATGAGTTTGTTTCAAATCTCTGGCATAAAGAAGAATCAATTAAAAGAAAAGAAATTCAACGTGAAAGGAAAAATACAACTTAAGAAGTCGCTTGTCCAGAAATCTGACTTTAATTAGATTTGTGGCTTGGATCTGATCGTAAAATATCAGAATTCGCCTGTTTGTTTCTTTACGGCTCTAAAACAAATATGGCATACAGTCTCATTTAAGACAAAGACTGAGTCTATGGGTGGGAAATTCCATTGTGATTTGGGATTTGTTAGAAAAGGAACGGTATCTTGAAATTGAAATAACCGGACACACACCAAAAACAACCTCTTAGCACCATTTTTCTCTTTTATAAACATGATTCAAAACACTGCAAATGACCAAAACTTGAAAGCGTGAGTTAGACAGAATGAACACAGACCTTGCAGGATGTTCACGGTCACACCGTTTATCAGCCGAGTTCAGAAGAAGTGTGAGGATGCAACCGGTTACCGGTGACTCTTAGATTCAGTCACATTTGCAAGTAAAGTCTTTGAGATCAGTGGAATTCACTCTTATCAGCAATTCAGTTTTGCGCTACAGAATACATTTCTCAAGAATATATTTTGCGTTGAGGTAGACCACGGCACATGAATTTACATCGTCAGCCAGTAGCAAAAATGGACAAATTGCGATCTAACCCTGACTTCATCTTTGTCATGTATAAACGCAACTTGAGTAGCATTTGCAATCATGTTTGCATGATGAGCAACGTCATTACGAGCCAGCAAGGGAAAAAAACACTGTTATCCGTCCATTTTCTGTACCGCTTATCCTACACAGGGTCGCAGGAAGACTGGAGCCTATCCCCCTGGAAGGAGTGCCAACTCGTTGCAGGGCACAATCACACACTCACACACTACGGATAATTGGCAAATGCCAATCAGCCTACAACGCATGTCTTCGGACTGGGGGAGGGAAACGGAGTACCTGGAGGAAACCCCTGAAGCACGGGGAGAACATGCAAACGGCCAACGTCAGAGCTGCGAGGCAACATGCTAACCACTAAGCCACCATGCCCCGCCCCCCAACACTGTTTATATTATTTGTTAAATTTGACATTGAAGTTCTTCTACCCTGTAATTAAATCTAGAAGTTCGATTTATCTATATTAATTAGGTGATCACAACTAACCTATCTGAGTCAGAATAGGCTGCTGGCTGGATGGGGTAGTTGGTGGTGTTGCTAACTCACATATCCAGGGTTCTTTGTTTGATCCTGAGCTTGGGTTACTGTCTGTGTG
Source organism: Ictalurus furcatus (assembly GCF_023375685.1). Classification (NCBI taxonomy): domain Eukaryota; kingdom Metazoa; phylum Chordata; class Actinopteri; order Siluriformes; family Ictaluridae; genus Ictalurus; species Ictalurus furcatus. Next base: position 17,151,998 of record NC_071281.1, read on the forward strand.
GAGTTTTGCATATTTTCCCCATATTCGCTTGGGTTTCCTCATTTCTTTGGATTCTCCGGATTCCTCTCAACACTCAAAAACATGCAGGTAGGTGAATTAGCTATGCTAAATTGGTTCTAGGTGTGAATATGCATGCGCACGGTGCCCTGTGAGGGACTGGTGAATTCTCCTGCCTTGTTTTCCGGGTCTAAGCTGTCTAAGTGGTTACTGAACATGAGCATGAATGAATGGAAAAAAAACAGTAAATGATATAGTAAAGTAAATGATAAGTACTTTTAAATGCTGAAACTCATAAAGTAAAAAATATATATATTTGAACTCTATGGTGAAACAACGCCCTCTGATGGAGGTGTGAGGAAATGATTAATTATGACTCGATTATTTCTCCATATCTTAATGTAAATTTTCCGATGTGTTATCCCTGTACATGAAAAGGTCCAAATTCAGCATTATTTAATAAAAAACCAAAACAAAACGAGATGCCTAGTTTTCAGCTGTGACTCTGCGAGGAAGCGCCGCGCCTGCAGCTGTCCTGCCCGCTTACCCGCCCACCTCTGTGCCGCTGGGAGGACGCTGAATGAACACTTGGCATGGCGGGCTGGATCTCCATGGTTACTGAGGCTTAGGTTTGAGTGACACATGGGCGGAGAGGGCGTCTCTGACTGGCTGTGGTGCAAGCTGCAATGCCAGCCGGGGTGCAGATTGGCAGGAAGCCCAGAACTGGGAGGTGGGAAAGGAAGACATGGAGTTATGCAGTTATTTAGGGAGGGGGTGTTTACAATTTCTCAGATACAGTAAACATGCTTATAGACATAAAATAACAGGAGATTAATGATGGAGGCAGTGTGGATGTGGGTGTGGTCTGGCTCAAGGGTGTTGAAGACAGGATTGAGAGTTCACTTCATTTATTTTACTGTTCAAGAAATACAGATCTTGGAAATTGCAATAAACAATAAAATCCAGGAATATTAAATCTAAATAAAGCATGCATGACTCTAAAGAAATCCTGTGATATGATACAACGATTCACATTTGGCACAAATGGCTGAAACACACGTAAAATGGACATCACTCCCAAAACGAGACGCGAAACATGATCCGAATGTGTGAAGAACAATTCGTCACAGCATCACGTGACGAAAATAAATGCAAAATTTGTTCACATTTATTTCACATTACCGACTCAATCATTCGAGAAGATGTGTGTTATTAAAGCCTCTTGTTTTTATGCTTTTATCTCATGACCACAAAAGCCCAGGCGTTGGCAATGTTGAATTCTCTCAGCCACACCCGTCATAAGGGTCCAGACCCTCCCACTGGCACCACACACAAGAATACAGCTATATATATATATATATATATATATATATATATAATAAAAAATATATATATACAGTTGAGCTGTAATAAGATCTGAATAATCAGATTCTAATTTATAAGTGAAAGATATCTTAAGAGAAGGCTTAAGGTAACTGTATCAGTCAGTGTGTCACTCATTTTGTGCCAGCACTCGATAAAATAGCTCTAACTCTCTGTCTAGTCAACTTCACAGTGGATTTTAAATCCCAGTAATACTGCGAGATGATTGATGATGTCAATGAGTCATTTTAATGGTTGAAATAGTCATAGAGAGAGACAGAAATCGTGACTGACGTCCCTTCCAATTTCCACTTATCTTGGTTAATAGCCAAGATTGAATGAGAAAGAAAGAAAAGAGATGAGGCTTTGTATTAATCAAGCCTTGGCATAATAACTCGGTTAGAACTGCTGGAACGTAGTGAGACGGACACCAGTTTTTGGCCTATGAGTGGAAGCGAGTTATTATGATTCGTAATAGTGAAGTGTCATTTGCGAATGTGTCGACTCTGATTCCTATTGAAGCCCTGAAACTGCAAGTTGTGAAAAAAAAAATTTTTTTTTGCTTATTTTGTAATTTATTATTTCATTATTTCAAGTTACAGTATTGTTATTTTGACGTTAACTCGTAACACTTACATCGATAGAATGCCACATTATTGGTATAATAAAGGTTTTTGGACCTTTTGAGTTTGACAACAAAAGTCGAAATAATAAGACAAAATAATGACAATCTGAAAAGTGCAGAGTAATATAATATTAAGTTATTAAGTGGAAATTATAACATAGCACTTCAGCATTTTCATGCAACTTGTGGTTTAAGGGTTTTGTAGATTCGCAGATCCTGTGACTCTCTTGCTCAAAATTCGTCTCTGCAGTGGTGTGTGTTCTGGTCTACCTGCGACAGTGTATTCCGATTTCTCTACTCTGTGTCTGGAGTGTGTTCTGGTGTCTCTCTGACAGTTTGGGTTCTGGTCTCTTGGGCGGCAGTGCTCCATGCTTTATAGCAGCTTATTTTCTTTTCTCTCTGTCTAAGCGCTGGTCTCTTTGTGATGGGAGTATGGGTTCTGGGTTCTCTTTGTGATGGGAGTATGGGTTCTGGGTTCTCTTTGTGATGGGAGTATGGGTTCTGGGTTCTCTTTGTGATAGGAGTATGGGTTCCATTTTCTCTGCAATGGTGTGTTCCAGTCACTTTGTGATGGTGTATGGGTTCCGTTTTTATCTGTAATGTTCAGGTTGTCTATTTTCCGGTCTCTCGCCAACAGTGTGTACACACACACACACATTTATAAACAAACACACACAGATATTTATAAACAAAATTTGTTCTTAATTCCTGTAGATAACCCACTTTTCTTTTTAAACTTGTGCACTTCTTCTTGTGTCCTATTATGCTGCCCTCTGCTGGTTACTATCTGTTCATCCACCTTCAGCAGTACAGTACAGTACAGAATCAGCACGAGCCAAAATCATCACCCTGCCATTTTTATAACAATGAATAAAGAAAACAGATCTTTTGGTCATTTTGATATTTAATTTTTTAGTAAGCGCTCAGGGCAGTAAAGCAACAACATTGTACTTAAAGGTAGGGGCACAGGAAATACAGGGCGAAAAGACGAGGCTCTTCCACGCTCTGAGATCCACGGGCGGGGCGTGTTACAGGGACAATACGTATAGTTGAACACCATTTTTAAAAAAGCAACGTTTACATAAATAACCAGAATAAATTGAAATAGATCTAAAACGTTTCTGGAGCAACAATAACAGTAAGATGCTAAGACAAATAAAACAAAACGAAAACAGAAAAACAAAGAAAGCAGAATGAAGTGGGATCTGTTTCTTATCATCGGTGTCACAACGGAGCGTGTGCACGTATTCTCAGCATAAAAAACCCTGAGTAAACTATCAAGTCAAAAAGGTTAAATAAATTAACTTTGGAATTAATGTCATTCCAACTTTCCAAATACAAGGGCCTCCGGAATGTGTGTCTGGATTAAAAACAAACAAAATAACAAACAAACAAACAATTTTAGAACATAAACCAATCGGCAGTTTGCTCAGAACGCAATAACCCACAGTTTATGAACAGAATTTCATTGTTTTATTCTAGCGGTTTTTGGTAAGGGATTTTTTTTGGAGGAAAAATAATAATAATAAATCATGCACAATGTTATTCTGTTGATGTTTGCTGTTTGGTTAGGATGACGGTTCTGCAGAGATCAGGCGGCGCTGAGCAGGAACCCGACTCGCTGTAGGTGGCGCTAGTCTGTTACTGCTGTTTGCATTCTGCAGGTTGTTGGGCTTCTCCACTCTAAACAAGGAGAAAGTGAAGGGGGGGGGGGGGGGGGGGCGGGGCACAAACAGTAAAATCACTAAAATCAGTTTGGAAGGAAGAAATGAGTATTAAACAATTAAATACAGCGTACAAATATCAGACGCTAAAGTGTTTGCTTTCTTAGAAATATCCTACATGGATGCTACAGATAATTTTTTTTTTTTTAATTTTTTTTAAATGTTACAAACCAGTGTGGCGTATTTGCTCGTTTTTCAAATTTTAAAAATGACAAGTCAGGAGAAACATTTTAATAATTATAATAATTAAAATAGTTTACAACCACTGTTTTTTTTTGTTTGTTTGTTTGTTTTTTAAATGCAGTATCTCTGGTAGAGTTTCTGTTTTTTCACTGAAGAGTCAACAAAGCCTTAGTTGCACAGATTAAACATCTAATTAAACTAATTATCCGTAATTACCTCGGGCAGTAACATATAACGCTGCAGCTGGAAGAGAAACTAAAGAGCTTTATTCTCATTCTTGCACGAAATATCTGAATATGAACCAGCAGAGGGCAGTGGAGTGTAAAACGAAACCTTTGCATTTACTTAACAATTGAGTATGCAAATAATTCTGCTTTGCTTGTAGTTTTGTTTAATACTTTTTGGCAGAAAATGACCTAGAATGTTATTACCCAAGTAACCTGCACGCACCCTGGACTCGGAATGCTGCGTTCAACTCCAAAGTGGAAAGTCGGAGCACGCCATTACTCCATTTTCGATCTCGAATAAATGAAGTAAAACAGCGGCTGAGAGTCGTACAGGGCTGAAAACGTCCTTGTAAAACTCTTTCAGTCGTTCGTTCGTCAGAAATACGAGGACGGTTAACAGAAGTGTGTTTGGAAGCTGTAAAAAGCACCCGCGCACAGAGAGCATGAGTCAGCGCTAAACAAATCGTCAGATAATTACATAAATAACTAGTTTAAAACTGGTTTGTTTATCGCATCTGGTGTTCATACAGCTCTCTCCTTTGGCTCAGTTTAGCAGTTCATATCTACAAAAAACCAAAACAAACAAACACTGCAACCCAAAAACACACGTGTGTTTGATTCACTTCCTGCAGTTGAGTCGATTCGGAGTCGAATCACTTTCACACTCAAGTTCACTAGACCGCCTCGCTCTGATGCTCTCTGACCCGAGCGGGACACGACCGTCACAACACCTGTCACAAGAACTCATTAATCGGACGATATATTGTCCCAGAAATAATCGCGATAAACGATAGTATTGTCATTTTAAGACCGTTTTATGTGACTAATATAGCAATAATATAACGGCAGAGTGTTTTAGTCTTCCGACGAAAATATCCTACAAATTTCATTAATATTTCGTCGTCATGTTTATTAACTTCATTCAATTTCACTCAGAATAAAATGCCACGGAATATCAGTCGACAGCATTTTAGTTGACGCGTAGACCGAATCGTCACACGTTTTATATTTTATTAACTTAAACACGCGTCAACAAAAACATGTGAAACCCCGATCTCCTGAAATAATAACGTCACATTACCGAGACACTTCTACAATACAATATTGTGAATTCTTTACGCTTTAGCTCGTCGTTGTGCGTGTTTAAGTGCGTTGTTACGGAAACGGCATATCCGTGACGTGACTTACCCGTTGTTCCCTAGCGCCTTACTTCAGTTCAACTTCGCTTCATTTTGTCCAGAGGCGAGCTGTAATGTGTTTATGTTGTGTGTGAATGTCTGATTAATCACGTGTGAGTTAATGAATTAACTCGCTAGTAAAGCGCTTCAGTTCACCGCTGTTCGTTCACTCATGTCTCATCTCCACCCGTGCACTGTTGATTGTTGTGTACCTCGTGTTTCGCACCGGTTTTTGCATTTACATTTAATTCATTTGTATATTTAAACCCCCGTGTCTCTGTGTGAAGTAATTTTCAGTGTGTGTGTGTGTATATATATGTGTGTGCATGTGCTCATGCTCATGACATTCCTAACTTACCTAGAAATGCATGAAGTGACAAATGAGTTACGCCTGTAATTGGAGAGGTGGAAAAGGAGAACAATCACAATGACAATTAAACTCAAACGTTTGAAACAAACAAGATGGATGTAGAAAGCTAAAACACAGAGGAGAACCGATTAAAAAGCAACAGATGCAATATAATGTGGTTTTTAAAGTCCCAGAAAACTTTCATCTGTGATTCCTTTCTACGGCGGTTCATCTCGGTCATGTAGGCAGTAAAGACGCAGCGAAACCCTGTTTTTTTTCTCCTCCCTCTCTGTACGAGTACCTGCTTTTAGGTATTCGTCCGTACCGATACCGATACGGAAATGACTGAAATGATTATTAATCGATCGGGGGAGTCACGGAACATTTTATTTATCTTTGTTTATGTTCTCCAAGTTTAAACTGGTGGCCATAAAATGTGCACAGCTAGTCCATTTTAAATGGAGCATCTTTGCTAGCTACGTTAGTTACCATGGCTCGAGTACTGCTGCCGTGGAGAAAACGTTTTTTTGTTGTTTTTTTTCCCCTCTTTCTTTCACTGCATTGAATCCCTCATGGTCATTGGCCAATAGTGGATGATCATCAAGAACAACATACTGGCTAAGAGCTGTTGTTGCATGTAGATATTTTTTTCCATCCAGACAGCATTTGCTGCCATTTTCAGATCAAGGTCGTTCCATCTCGTCCGTTCATGTACACTATGCTTACGTCACATAGCGTTTTATAACTGCGAGTAAATCGAAACCCGATGCCCAGATCTACCCTCGTGAATAACTTTTACTAACACTGAGCGATCCTTCTCGAACGCTCTCTTCGGTGCTTTACATAACGCAGATGTTTGGGATCTTACATTCATTTTTTTACTCTATGTTCTCTGGGACTTTAAAGGACAAAAAAAAAAAAAAAATCAATACTGACCTTTGCATCTCCTTCTTCCTCTTCTTCCTCCATATCATCCTCTTGATCCTATTTCACACAAACACACATTTATTATCCAACAAGAGACTTCTTAATAATAACAATCCGCCCTAAACACACACACACACACACACACAAACAGAAAGAAAACCAAACTACTAAAATGATCTCAACTTACCTCCTCTTCACCTTCATCGAGCTCTACGTCCTCGAACTGTGAGAACACAATTACACAAACACAAACAGACACAACTATTATGCGCATTGGCACATACACAATGTTTGTAGTGTGCAACATCATGACAGGAAAAGCGCACAGTGTTGAATAAAGCGGACATTTCACGTACGCTTTCTTCATCCTCCAGCGCCTCTCCGGTGAAGTACAGCACGGCTCTCGGTACTATCCTCTCTCTGAAGAAATGTCCGATTTCAAAATCTGTGGCTAGAGTGATTTCAGAGTCCTCATCCTGTTAGCACGTAAAACATTGGCAGGGATAAATAACACACCCACGCCTCAGTACACCAGACAAACTCAAAAAAAACGGGATGTTTAAATGGCGACCTCGTCTTGTGTACTGATTTTGATTTAAATATAATGGTGTTTTGCTAAAAAAAAAAATAATAATTTAAACAGGCATAAAGTCGCAATTTTGAATATAAATTCTATATAAAACTGACTGGGGAACATGAGCTGAGTTAGTGATGTCATTAAAGCAGGCTATAAAACAGGCTCTTTGGCTGATGTTTATGAAGAACAGAATGTTGGGCTTAACAGTACTGAACGGGCTGCTGTTAAATAATAAATAAAACAAACAAACTAACAAAAAAAATCGCTAAGAAAATTAAGATCCAAATCTTAACAGTTTCCCGGGAGAAAAGCACAAAAAACCCCTCACATTTTCAACAAAGCCACAGTGAAATCGAGTATTCTTCGCCGCGACAATCACAAGAAAACTCACGCGAAGTCATATACGGACTGATATGATGTAGAAATGTTCTAGAAATTGTTTCCTTGAGCATAATAGAATTTATTTACAGTTTATTTTCTACATGGATTATTTTTTAATCGATTTCATATATAAGTTTACCTTGGATAAGTATGTAATTTTAAAAAGAAATTAAAACTTTATTACAATAAAAGAAATAAAAGAAAAAAAAGAAAAACTGGGACTAAAAGCACACTAATAATAAAGACTCACCCATTCACTATCCGGGGAAACTGTAAGGGAAGAGAAACAAGGTGTTATAGTTCATCTACAACTGATCATTTAAGAACTTTAACAATGCGTATAGCCTCTAAATGTGATTTCCAATCTAACAATATTTTTTTTTTTTTTTTTTTTTACCTTTAATTGGGTTGAAAAAGTTAAAAAAGGAGTCAGTGGGCACTTGTTTAGTGACCATCCTCACGACACCCCTGCCCTTGTGCTTCTGTTTTTTCTTAATAGTTTTGACGGTAACATCTTTCCCTTTGTGCCATTCGATCTCACATCTGTCATAAGATGAAGGGGGGAAAGGGGGGGGATGAGGCAAAGTTTTCAAGATTCATTCCAAATTAAAACTAAGAAAATTATGTTGGAGTGTATTTAAACGGATCTCCTATCACACGCACCCCTCACAGTCGATGATCTCTGGGCCTTCGAAGGAGAACGGCTCGTCCGTGTCGGGTTCCGACTTCATCTTGTAGACTTTTGTGAGAACAGTGTTTTTAAAGTAGCTGTTAGGTTCAAAGTGAAACTCTAAAGTGAAACTCTAGAAGAAAACAAACAAACAAACAAAAAAAACACACACAATAAGAATTGACTCATTAACATTTGTATATGCACTAAACTAATAACGGTAACTGACCAACATGAGCGTCTTATGACAGGAGGCTATGTAAGAAGTAAAACACTCTGGATTGTGCTGTTATGGGAAAATAATCAACAATAGGACGCCGTGATGAATCAGAGTTACTCTTATCATCTCATAGTTGATTATTTTCCAATAACACCACATTATGAAGCTTTTTATTCCTTTTACAACGACAAATTTGTCAATGCTGATCATTTATATTTAAAAACGACGTCATAGACCAGTTATCAGAGCTTCTGTTCAAGAGTTCCGCAGTGTATAGGACTTCTCCAGTCTCAAAATGATTCAACCCCCTGAACAGAATCCCTCACACCTGATGCAACTAATAAGCCCTTGATTAGTCACATCAGGTGTGCTTGCAGACCTGCAAATTCAGAAGAGCTGAAAAAGGTGACATGTTATATATGTATACATATATGCATGTTCTCCCTGTGCGGTCTCTCCGTGACCCTTCAATCACGTAGAAAACACGGAGATTTTCACCAACTAATCCAACCGCCCCATGAGATCCAAAGCCTATTTCAGAATGGACAAAGAGAAAGGGTGAAGCTGATTGGTTGGTTCTTGTCACATGACCTGCGGTGCGCGTGCGGAATTCTGAAAAGTTCAGATTTTCCATCTTGAAAAACGAGTGCGTCGCACAGCATGAGCACGTCTACATTTAATATAACAAATAAAAGAACGGGCCCTTATTGTGCTTCCAGTTTCACCCCCCCCCCCAAAAAAAACCTCTTTGGATCTACATGATTCACGTAAATGACATATTTTGATTCAAAACGGCGAATTTCGCCGAAAAGCGACTAGTTTGCAGGTATGGCTTGAGACGACACCCATTTTGCATACTTGTGCTGTTGTGAGGGATTCTATTCAGGGGGCTGAATCATTTTGATTACAACTGTATATGAAAAGGTGTTTTCACGTCCTGCATTAAACTCAGCCTTGGACTTAACGCCGACATCAATGGAAGCTAGTTATCTTTTGAAAACTTTTCTGTAGAAAGTTACAGACTTACTTTGCGCCTAAAAAGACTCTATCATACTGTAAAATGAATAGAACTTTGTCCTTATTTACCATCGGTTCGTCGGGTCCAGAAAACGTCACTTTAATATCTTGTAGATGTTTAAGGATTGGCTCGTCGGCTTCCTGGTGGGAGAAAACCGTTACAGGTTACATTAAAAACCCAATGAACTAGGAGTTATTTACATACATACAAACACAATGTGAACCTCACCAAACCACATGCTCTCTCTCTCTCTCTCCATAAACAAATATTAAACCCCAAATATCTTTACTCCATGACAAACCTGTGAGCCAGTACACCATTATGGAATTTTGGACTACAACAAAAGTACATTTTGTCCAATCTCCTCCAAAGAGAGTGTGAAGAATGAATTACTTTACTGGGAGTAAAAACTCGCTGGTTCACCTGTAGCATATCGCTCAGCATGTCCACACTGCGGAATATAGTGAGCCAGAATTCAGGAATTCCTTTGGGATTTTCCTCGGCAGCGCCCCCCTCTTCCGCTTTCTTCTCTTCTATGGAGGCTTTCTTCTGTAGCTCATCCTGAAAAGAGCAGTCAGGCTCTGATTACAAGATTACAAGCCACTCTGTTGACCATACAAACATCAGGCCCTTCATGGTGACTAGGGTAGAAAAGTCCTAGACTGAGTCCTGATAATCATTTCTACTTCTCATAAAAAAATAAAGTAAATAAATAATAATAAATAAAAAACAGGTCCTCGATCAGCACACATTTGACTAACTCGATGATGTAAAGATGCAGGTTTGGAGTGCTTGGAGTAACAATTACGACAGCATTAATCAGACACCGCGATGCAAAGCTATGCTGATGGTCTACTCTAATTAGTTTAACAATTTTAAAAGTAAAAGCACTGAATGGAAGTTATAGAATATAAAGCCCAGTTTACACCAGACAGGGCAAGAATGTGGTGCGAACACAGGGCTCCAACGTTCATTGGGAAGACACAAAGTTAAATCCTGACCATGCCACAGCCAAGTGGAAGCCCCTACAGTAGCTTTCACATTTTGTGAAAAGTCTTCCTGTCAAAGAGTGTAGGAGTGAAAACCATCACAGAATTAGTGAAATTTACAGGATGACTGCGTGGTCAAGTCCTGGCTGTGAATAGGAGAAGTCGCAGAGAACGAGCGGGGAATGAATGAGTGCTTACACCTGCGTGTGTTTAAGAATGAGGCGTATTTATAGTTTGTTTGTGTGTCAGTCATTGTTTTAGCCCCACAAAAGAAAGCGTCAACTGCTGGAAGAGCGGACAATGACCTTGAGCATAAAAACAGACCGAATGCCTTTGTTTTGTTTTCTGTAAGGTCATTTAACGCGGTTAAACAAAGTGTTGAAAAGCGCTCCGGTTCAAAACAAACTGTCGGAATACGTCGCGATTTTCAAAGCATGCCTCCGGCTTCCTAATTCTCCTCGATGCCTACCAGGCTGGTCGTAACGTGTGCAGTCAAAACGTATATTTGCTCGTTATGTTTATTATATCGACTATACAGTAATGAACGCTCTGCTCGAGTGTAAACCACACCAGTTCTACAATGAGAAACGACGTGGAGTGGTTGTGACACATCATGCCGGTTCAGGTGTAAAATATGCTGAACAGTGCGAATACTCACCGCTAGCTCTTCATCCTCGTGATCGCTCTCGCTCTGCCATTCACATTCCTCGTCTGTAGGTTCCACTGTACCAGTTACAATGCTTTTCCTCTGTAGCCCAACAACGTGGAGAAAGAAATAAACAAAACACACTACTTTTTTTTTGTATAGAGAGGCTGACATGCCAAATTATGTGCCTCAATTGTCATTATAAAAAAAGCAGAAAAAGTTTATCAGAAAAAAGGGTAATCTTTGAATAAAGCAAAACTCTGACGTGTGTCTTAAATTGACCAAATCTGTGAAATTAAAGCTTTATTTAATGCAGCATTTTCACCAAGGTTCAGTGTGTTTCTATGTAAACTGAGCTACGTCCACCACTGACCGGATTAAATTCATCCACTCCAAAGTGCCACCATCCTTAACACTTAACATCTAAATTGTGTATTTATTATTATTCTAACTACCTAACCCACAGGAGGACTAGTTCATACTGCTTCCTGGTCCACCCTATTGGCGTTAGGTAGACTCAAATCCATATATAGTCGTGAACTGAGCGTGTCTTCCATCTGCTTTATTTTATATTCAACGCTGGGACTCACCTTGTCAAACAGTGGTTGATATAGAGCAGCGTACTTTCTTTCCAGCTCGTGTACCTCTTCGTAAAATTTGGCTTCTATGTGTGAACTCTTTACTTGCAGATTCTTTAAGGCGTTGACTCTTCTCCTGATGGACAGCGGTAAGCTGCAGGAACGCGAGAGAGAGAGAGAGAGAGAAGGGAGGTGGTTTAGGAATGGATGAACATCTGGACCAGAACATTTTTCAGCAGCAGGTTTTTATTTTCAAAGGATATGTTGTTTTTCTTACTACACCAGAACATTAACAAAGACAATGAGCTCCTAGGTGAAAGTACAAACCACCAATATGCCCTTCATTATCGAACCATGGTGTACTAGTAAAATTCAAAGAAGATGGCATCGGTGGCACATTAACATTGGGTAAGTCTGTGCTCACCTGTCCATAACTGAAGAACTCTGTGTTAAGTTGTCTAGTCTGTCCTGAAGAGCTGCCAGTGCTTGTGGGTTCTGCATCACCAGATCGCCCACCTTACCTGCAAACAGAGGACGGTTATCAGCACACACAGAAAAAAGAGCTTTCTATCTGGGAAATCCGTCCCAAGTTTGTTATTCCAAGTAGCAGTGGAAGTCACGTGACACCATGACACAAAAAATGAAAACCATAAAACACTACATTTTCAAGTCCTTTACAAATCGCTTGTTTGCATGTCCTTGGTAGAAAACATGAAACGGTTTTACATGTCCGATATATGTACTGCTGTTGCTTTCTTAAAACTTTTTAAATGCATCTGAGCTGACTAGCACATGAGAGCAAGGAAAACAAATGACATTTTTAATCACACTCGCATCATCATTACAATTATTTGTGAAAATGTTAAACATTTCATTGTAGGCCTATTTCATTTTTTTTTTTTGGTAAAGTCAAAAACTGAAAACGCTGAAAATGTTCGATGGCTGAAATTTTCTTAATAAAAAATATTTTTGACTGATCACAGCTGGTATTAAATGGAATGTTAAATATAGTGTTATGTCGAGAGTACGTTGATGGGTTTAATATCAATTAATAAGCGAGGACGTCACTTTTATCGGCGCATCTTTCAAGCGGGAAATCGACAAAAGGTTAACAATGTGAGATGTAGGGAAAGGGGCGGAGCTTATCATCAAGTATCAGGTGATATCGGAGAGGTTTTTTTTTTGTTTTTTTTAAAAATACGTATACAACTTTTTAACTTGAAACTAGCTAAACAGCTTTCTCCAACCTTTCCATTTGGGAACCATTACCACAGGTAGTACATTTTCTAAAGACTAATTAGCTTTTGACCTGACAGTTAGTGAGAGATCGTATTCTGCTCCTTTGAATGGTATGGAATTTTGTTACAATGCTGGAGTCTAGAGATTTCAGATGTATCTCCACGTCTGTGTCAATGACAGACTGGACAGGAATCCAATTGCTGCAACGTCTTGAAAGCACAATAATTAAGTCTTCATAAAAGTTTTAGACTGAAACCTTATACTACCCGTGCCAGAATAGCATCTCAAAATAATCACGCACAGCTTGACTTTACAGAAGAAACAACAGTCCACTGGCTGATAAATATTTCAGCTTCTGAACAACTAAAGAATAGCTTGCTCTTCTTTTTATATATTATATATATATATATATATATATATATATATATATATATATATATATATATATATACACATACACACACACACACACATATATAACAAACAATGAAGATCTTTGTGGATTTACTTCACCTTTGGCTTCAATCTTATCTCCTTCCATCTCATAAAAACACAGCTCGAACTTTCTGCGAAGAAGTAAACATTTTATTTAGAAAGTCATTATTAGAAGGAAAAACATCTTAGGAAAACAAAAATACACAATAAACTCATAATTTGAGTGTACTCCTAACAACGAATCATCACTAACATTACACATTTTTCATTTAATGTAACCGACATTAAAATAATAGACTACGCTTCAACTAAGAAATTGTGTTGCTAGAATAAATATGCGAATTATGGTTCGACGCATAATAATTTAGCTAGTTTCGAAACTCAATGGGTTATGTGGTATTAAAAAACGTCACCAATTACAAAACTTGTCTGAGGTATTAAAACAAATTCTATTTACTAATCTGTAAATTCGAAAAGAAAATCGATTTTGAGATTTCGTCGAAGAGATTCCCTCCCCCCCCCCCTGGAAATTCAGTTGACCGGTAAAATGTGATTAGAGAACTTTTTTTTTTTCTTTTTTAAGGTGTTTAGTGTCTTTCTTTAGCGATTTAACAGCACATCTGAGAGAAATGTTGACATTTCGGACAACTCTGTCTGGTTTTCTGTCTACTTTTACATTGTTAGTACAAAAGCTAGCTAAAACGTTAGCTAGTTGACGCTCGGCCACCATAATTTCTCAGTTGCCTAGCAACGGATCTCGTGCGATTGTTTGTTTGTTTGTTTGTTTTTTAAACCACCTGAGCGGCGGTGGGTGTATCTCGTTTTTGGCTTTCGTGAAATTAGGGGGAAAACGCAAAAAAAAAAAGTGTATATATATATATATTTTAAAAAATATATACATTTAATTATGAACGCAGCGTATATATTATTTACGTGTTATTTCGTAATTTTGTGGATTTATTCCAAAACAGTTGCTTTGATTTTGGGGAAATATTTCGCTCGTGCGACATACTAGAAAACCGCTAGCTCAATCCGATGACGCAACTCGGCCAACTCCGCTAGCTCTCGAAGTTAGCTCAAGGCTAGCTAGCGAAAACATTTCCAGTTTGTTCAGAATTCAGTCACAAATATTGAAAAAGTTTAATACAGTCATGAATATATGGGCTGAAATGCGCAATTACGCTGTTTTTACGTTGCTCCAACAAGCTAGCATTTGCTAACATGCTAACGTTAAATAAAAAAAATAAAAAACACAACAACAACAAAAAAAAAAAGATTCTGGGGCGGCACCACAGGATTTCACTAGATAGCGAGTTACTTCACTGATTTGTTTTTTTTTTTTGTCCTGTATAAGAAAATGAACGAATGAATCCTAGCTGGTTATCTAAATTATAAATTATAAATCCTAAATGAACTAATTTAGGTGTGAGTTATATATTTAAGTTTGATAGCGGCTCGTGTGCTAACAAATGAGCCGCTTCACTATTTACCCTCAATATTCATCCAAGCGAGCTAGCAAGATATTTACAGTTACTTCAGGAGACTAATGCTAGCTAGCCAGCTAACACGGCTAATACAGCATCAACAATACAGCAGGTAAAAAAAAAACAAAGAGCTGTCAAAGCGGAAGACAGAAAACACCAAAACAACACATACCACGGACTGATACCTTTTTAATGAAAATCCAGATGACCTAAAATATGATAGTAGGTTTTTTATGTTGTTGTTTGTTTGTTTTTTTTTAAGCAGCCAGCTTTCTTACCTTTTCCAGAGCTGTTATTCTTCTCATGGATACTTTCAGCACTTTGTATCAATGCTTAAAAACCCACGGATAGCGCCGCCTGCTGTCTGTGACTGTAAGTGCAGCACACGAGCAGCTTAAACACCAGAGATTCATGCCAGAAGAAGGCAACTCTTTTCAGGGGAAAGTTGGTAAGTGAGGCATGCTCGTCACCGGATGGCGTCATGGATTAATTTGCATATTCATCAGCATGATTATTTGCATATCAAGGCGTGCAACGCGAAGAAGGAAGTTTTTTTGTTTTTAAATACTTGGAATAGAGTTTTGTCAGAGTGGAAAATAACAGATTATTTCTGTAGAAATTTTACAAAGTAATCAAAGGGTGATTCGATCATAAGGAGAGTTGGTAACACGTTACTGTAATCTAATTACGTTTTCTGAAAACGCAGTAACGTAACGCTAATGCATTTTAAGTTAATGGATAAAGCCGACGGTATGACAGCAGGGATGATGGCAGCTGCTTCTCGCCGTCACATCCCTCGTTCATTTATAAATGATAAAATATTTCTCAGCAGACCATGTGAATGAAACGTTTGAAACAGCCCCTACAGGTCCATGAGGCCATGTGCACTCGCAGGACATTTCTGCCTGTAGTGGAAGACTGACGTAATAAACGTGTGACCCCCTTCCTAGAGCGGAAACGATGCATGAAATCCGATCAAAATTGATCATTAAAAATGCATTCAAAATGTCGGCTGTGTGTTTTGGTTGTCCATTTGTGATTGGATAACTCAAAATGGATGCTAATACCAGGTTTGAACAGAGCCTATTTACATATTTACAAAACAGAGTCAAACCAGGGCGGTACGGTGGAACAACACGTCTGGTATGGGTTTTTTTCCGGGTTCTCCAGTTACTTCGCACTTTCCAAAAACATTCAGGTTGTTTTCTTCAAAGTTTACTTCAGATCCCCATGGCTTCTGTTCATGAACAGGACCTAATTACATAACTTATTCTTTAAATGCACCTTTTCTCACCTTATATTTATATAAGCGTTATTTTTTTTCACACTGGGGGGGAACACAAAGTGCCTTGTCAGGATACTTTACAAAATGTTTATTAGTCACATAAATTAAGTCGGTGACCACTTTTAATGCAAAAAGGACGAGAAAACAAACTTTCCAAAATGTCATAGCAACTTTATGAAGCAAGTCAAATGTACAGCGTTTAACACCACAAAGGGGTAAAGATAATAAGTTTTATATCACAGGATAATAGCCACAGTTCTGGCCTATGATCAAATAAACATCGACTACATTGATAGTTAAAAAAAAAAAAAAGAAACTTCATACATACAGCTTATAATGATAAAGGAGGGGGGGGGGGGGACCCCCATAAACTAAACAAGCCTTTTAAAATGTACAGAAAAAAGTAAGCAAAGAATTTCCCCCATGTTATATTAACCACTCTGGGATATTTATTTATTTATTTTCGGATCACTTTTTTGATCTTTTAAGCTTTAAAAAACTATTAGAACAATATCTTGGGGTTAACAGTAATAACCAAGCTTTAAAGCTTTGACCAATTTACGATGTTGGATTTCCAGGTTCCATGACAGAAAGATATGTAACCTGACATAGCATCTTTAATCATACGTGGTGTTTTCTCATTGTTCTTAAAATACAGAGCATAAACAAGCAAACAAAACTAAATACATAAGAACACATTGAATGATCTTTTTGTACATGAGGACTAATTCCTCAGGCAGGTTACACATTTGCTGGCTTCTGATAAATACACGTTGAACAGTTTAATAACAACGACAACGACGACAACAATAACTACAGCAACGACATTAAACAGTGCCTGTGATTCCTCACATATACGTTTGATATATTAAAACGCGCTTAAATTCAGCGGAGTACTTTAACAGTCTTTTGCACTGCTACAGTTATATATGTATTTTATTTTTTTTTCATTTTACAAATTATACCAGTAGTGTGATTTTTAAACATTCTTTTAGTAGAAGTTTCAGTGCTACATGACAGATTGCATGTTACAAATTACAAAAACAATTGAGTGCCTACGAAAATGCCTCAAAAACAAACAATTTTTTTTCAAATTTTCAAATTATGAAAAAAAAGGAGTATAAAATTCCAACAACAACAACAACAAAAAAAATCCCCTCAAATTCCAGAGCTTTTCTTTGGTATGGAGGGACAGTAAGGCTAAGATGTATTGTGGAGACCTCATCACAAATTGACATTGTATTTTTGCATCAGGCACAAGAAAATCAGCAACATGCTGTATACCAATTCAACACAATCTTTTGTATAGTGCATAAAACATTACGTTATTTTCGGAGCCCAATCATTTTGTTAGCTATGACTTGTTCAAATTCTCAGCTTAAGTTCTAACCAATGGCATAGTGGTACTCCTCCTATGTTATTTAATGTGAGATTTAATTCGTAACAGTGCAAGGATAGTAACTAAACACAAAAAAGTCACAAATTGCTACAGGAAAGTTTAAAAAATATTCAGCACAACATTGCACTTCTTACAATGGCAAATCAATCTATTTGATATAAATAATTTTTTTTCCTTTTGCAAAACATTGAAGATATAAGAAGGTTACATAAAAATGTAAAGTTTATGTATTCAATTACAAAAAAAGGGGGGGGGGGATGCCACTAAACTAAAAAAAAGTGGCTGGTCAACTAATGTAAAAAAGCATATATAATCAAATCTATAGACTAATCCTGAATAAAATCTCTTACTGACATTTTTTTTTTAATTCCTATTAATTTTATTCAAGATCTAAATTTGGACTTGATACTCAAGAGGGCTGTTCATCTTTAACAATCCGGAATAATTGTAGTTATTCGTTTTAAAGGTTTTTGAAAAATACAGTGAGTGCACACATTAAAATGAACAACAGTCGTGTTCATCATGCTCCGGTGATGTCTAGATCGAAGCTTCAAGAATATGCCCTTAATTTGTCTCTTAAACAATTGTCTTTCATGCCTTCAGAAAGAAAAGGCAGCTTGGATTTCCCTAACACGTCGGCAATACACAAACTGTGACTTCTAGTGCAAATATTCAAGCTTTTTAACGATTGTTTTTAAAACTCTAATGGTTCTATGCATCATTTATTGAATTTTTATCCCTCAGCTAGAACTTGGGGAACCCTGAGATAAAAAATTAGGGAAAATTGAAAGTAATATATATGAATTCAAAGAAATAATTCATTTACAATGACTAGCAAGCCAATTATTATTACAAAACCAATACTGTTCATCTTTGGACTTTAAAAGTCATTAAAATTTTGCACTGTATGTTGTGTAAGTGCCAATTGCCATATTATATATATATATATTATTATATATTATATATAGCTTTACAATATAATTACAATATATAAAAAGACAGCAGGTATAGCGTTCTGATTTGTTATATTCCCACCCTTTTAGGTAATACATATATTTATTTATTACTATCGTGTTATCAATTTATGCACCTGGAAGCACCTATTGGACATAAATGACTGAATGAATCACAGTATATCAGACAGCCTGAAGTCTTAATTGAAGTTCGTTATGCATTAAGAAGTAAACATTAAAAAAAAAAAAAAATCTATTTTAATTTTATTTACACAAAGATACCTTGCCTGCAAGGTGTGCAGAAATATCCCTTGCTTTTTGGTAAACTGTAAAATGATCAATTTGTAATTTCACAGAATTTCTTGGAAGCTGTACAAACTAATTTCTTCGAGACACTCGAACCCTGGTTAAATTTCATTTCTCTTTCCAGCATTTGAACGTGTGTGGAGAGAAATCGAACGTGACAGCACCACAAAAAAAAAAAAAAACAGAGGCGCACATAACAATTTTGGAGGAAAAAAAAAGAACCAGCATTCTGAGGAAAAAAAGGGATAATTTCTGTTCAACCCAGGAACTGAGCCCAGCAATTTGCTTTGTGTAAACACTTAGAGAACTTCCGCTAAAAACCACATATATAGATGAAAGCCGTTAATTATCAAAACAACGCAAGCTAGAAATTAACCCAACATTTCCACTGTTGTCTGGTCCTTGCTCTCCAACCAATCAAATCCAGCAGAATTCACAGTCTCGTTGCAAATCTGTTGGAAAATCGGGTCATTCTTCAGTTCCTCCAGTGTTGGTTCTTCATACTGCACTTGCTGCTGACCTGCTGCTGGATCAAAGAGAAGGTTTGCATCTAAAGAGTTTAAATCATTCATGCTACTGGACAGTTCAGAGGTCAGTTGCATATCACCAGGAAACTCTGAACCTCCAGTGCCAAATTCGGTCGCCTGGCCTGGAAGCTGTGAGATGGCGTTCAAGCTGTCTTCATCTAACAGGTCTTTATCAGTGGTATTGAAAAGGAAAGACTGCTGGTGCTGATGTTGCTGGAGGTCTTGCTGTGGTTGAACCATCAAGGCCTGATTCTGCTGCTCTTCAGATAGCTGCTTGTTCTCTTTTGAGACTGACTGCCTTGGGGCCTCTCTTGCAGAGAAGCTTATTTGATCCCCTCCATTGTTCTTCATGAGGTAAGCAGGCTTTGTAAATCTGTAAGCTGAGGAGCCAGGCGAAATCATAGCCTGGTGATTGGCACTGGCATGGAAACTAGAAGCAGCGGTTGTTTCCAGGATTTGCGAGAGGTTCATGCGAGCAGTGTAACTGGATGGCATATTGTTCATGCCAAGTCCACGTAGCACATTTTCTCCATCACCATCCATCTTGTTGAGCAGGACATTGGTAATGTTTTTAGTGTTGCTTTTCTGCCCACCAGCTTGCATGGGCAAAACCTCTGTCTGCATCATCACGTTAACCGGCACAGACTGACTCCTCTGCACCATACTACTAATGCTAGTATTTGCTTTACTATTAGCAAAGATGTTCAACACTTCCGGTGTCACTGGTGAATTAAAAGGAGAGGCCACATAACGGCGGACATTGGGATTTGGGGTTCCACTCAGGTTGCGCTGCCTGACTGCTGGACTGACACTGCGGCAGCGGAATGATCCAGAGGAGGAACTGCTGGTTTTGTTATCAAGTGGGGCTGGAACAGCAAATCCTTCCTGTTTATTAAGGTTTGCCATGCTAGCCACCTGCTGCTGGACTGGTGAAATAGGTGTCAAGCGACTTATGTGCATGTCATGGTGCCTGACTGGTGATGGATATGTCTGGCCAGGAATGGCAAAAGCATGAGGTTTCCTGAACTGGTTATCCACCAGATTCTGATAGTTGGGCAGAATACTAATTCCACTGTTGGAATTACTACTAGTGCTATTGTAGTTATTATTCATCCAGTCCAGCTTAGCTTTATCTGGGTGGGTGGCCATTGGTCTTTGCATGGGCTTGACCGGGCTTGACGAGATAGTGCTGCCGTCACGGTAACTTGTGATGTTGGAGTTGATAGGAGTAAAGGCAAATGGGTTCCTACACTCAACAGGACTGGGCGGAATGCCACTACTGCAGTTTGAGTGTGGTGTTCCAATTGGGGTTTGACAGCTGCTTCCCAGAGCACTGTCCACGGGGGTGGTGGGGGCAAAATGTGAGCAGGGGCTCTCACGGGTCAATCCCTGCCCCATTCCTATCATCTCTGCGCTGTGGGTGGGGGTGTGTATAGGTGTGCTACTAGTGTTGGCCAAGTTGTAGCAAGAAGTGCTGGCCTGGTGACTGGATATCATGCTGTTCTGCAAGGCAGCCTGTTGACATTGCAGTGGCATGTCCTCACAGCCATCAAAGTTTGGCATGGAACTATTCATCTTCATCTGCTCCTCCATCTGAACTAGCTCCTCTACTATACTGTCCTGAGTCATATCATCATCATTAAATGGGAAGTAACCCACATGGGGCTGAGATGAGACATGTTCCACCATATCAGTAGTCATCTGCACCAGCTGGCCTGTGGCAATAGGTCGAGTCATCACAGGAGGCTCCATAACAGAAGTGGACATTTGCTTGTTTTTTACTGTCCCCTGGTGAGAATAAATTTGTTGCTGATTGCCATCTTGTTGCTCGTTATTCCAAAGCACAGCATTCAGTTCACATACTGCAGAGGAGCTAGACTGCTCCATACCTACTTGCATGGCTTGGGTATTTTTGTTTGCATGCTGCTGTATCAACGCCTGACCTGGGGTGCTAACAGTGCGAGTAACTATTGGCTTGCTGTTCGTATTGGATGAAGACCCTTCCCAGAGTCCTTGGGAAACACTCTGTGGTCTGTTAAAGGTCTGAAAGCTTGTATTCCTGACCTGATAATCCTGGCAAGGAGCACTCACAGCTGTGGTACCAGCAGTGATATTTTTTACATTAGAGGAGGACCCTTCCCATTGTCCCTGCAAGATGTTTTGAGAACTGCAGACAGTCTGGAAGCCAGTATTTCCAACTGGACTATCAGAGAATGTAAGGATACGAGTAGGAGCACTGGAGGTAAGCTTCATCATAACTTTTCCAGCAGCTGAAGAAAGTTCACTTTCTTCAGGAGTGTCTGATCTGGAAACATTCTTCACTGCAATTTTCCTAGCCAATTTTGCGTCTTCACTTCCCTCAGAAATGTAAATTTTTTTGACAGGTGTCAGGCTGGAATCTGGGTGTAAGCCTTGCCTTTTGCGAGGGCTTGGAGATGCCAACTCTGCATCCTTGGGTGGTGTCATAAATGTGTTATTACTTGTTGTTGGAGCACTACTG
Organism: Ictalurus furcatus; assembly: GCF_023375685.1. Lineage (NCBI taxonomy): Eukaryota > Metazoa > Chordata > Actinopteri > Siluriformes > Ictaluridae > Ictalurus > Ictalurus furcatus. The sequence goes on from NC_071281.1 coordinate 17,173,777, forward strand.
GTACTCTGATTGGCTATGTCCTGATACAAAGTGCTTTCAATGGGATTATTATTGCTGCCAGCAGCCAAATTGCTTTCATTAGGGAGCATCTGACCATTAAATTTGTTCCCCGATTGCCTGTCCAATTCCGCAGAGATTTTAGCTAGAGGTGTAGGAACACTTGCAGCTCTGGGTTTGAATACTCCTTCTACTTGCATACGCCCACCAGTTGTCCCACTCTGAGCTTCTCTTGCTCGCACTACAGCATCAACAACATCCAACTTGATGTTGACCGCTGGTTTTGTGGTTGTTTGTCCTGGCTTTGATAGTGTCAATGGCATTGCAGCAATTGAGCCACTACGGACACGTGTAACAGGCTGGAGATCATCACTACGGCTGGTGATTCCTGCAGACGCAGGCCTAGCTGTGGTGGCAGCAGTGCTGGTGGTGCTGTTGCTGGGCCCCAGAGATATGGCTGTCATTTTCATAAAGTTGACAGAGCTGTTCTTGGGTGTCGGCATGACAGTTTTGATGGAACTTTTGGTGATAAGGAGCGCAGGAGGTGAACGTAGCGTGATTGTGCTAGTTGTAGCCGGTTTAGGCAGGATTTGGGCGTAGCGATGGCGAGCGGTACGATCACCAACAGGACTTGCAGGGACATTCTGAGGAGTCTTTGGACATCGGTTCACAGGCTGAACTGATTGTGTAACCACCTGAAAATTGACAGGGAGCACCTTGCTTTCCACTGTTGCCACAGGAACTGGGCTGGGAGACATCAACTGCCTGCTTCTTTGAACCTGAACAACAAAATAGAGTTAACATAAGATCAGTAATATGACTTCTTTGTAAGTTTAAGCATTTGACTTCCTATACAAATAGTCACCGTAACTGGGCTAGAAACTGTGGCTACCACGATGCCGATGGTGGGCTGTGGTGAAAGTAGAGCAGGGCTTCCACATGGGATTCCTGTGCTTGCACATGGAGTAGTGACCCCTTCTGCCCTCCTGCCCTGAGCTTCAGTAGGAAGTGGGGAGTGAAGTTTCTGTTCCTGCTGCTTCTTCTGGATCTTTCTCTGGAGCTGCTGCTTGGCATCAATGGAAGGGGATGTCAGTGTTTTGACCTGAGGCTGGAATGAGTGGGCATCAGTTGTGGGCATGAACGCAGACGACTGAACAGACATTGGGGCTCCTGAGGACATCAAGAGAAACGACATTAACAAAAAGGAAACTGCATGCTTAATATTTAAAATCATATAATGGTGGAGCTCACCATCGACAACTATTAGCTGCAATTGCTATTGCTAGAACCCCCTGTCCAGCAACAACTTATGGTGTTTTTCCTGCACAACCACTTCAACCCAGGAAGCACTGTTAATTAGCTGATTTGTTGAATCAAGTGTGCTGGAAGCAGGGAAAACACTAAAATTTGCAGGACAAGGGGTTCTCCAGGACCAGCGTTGGGAACCTGTGCAATAGACAGTGTAACAGAACAGTTTAAAAAAAAATCTAAATAAGGCCAAAGGTTTGTGGATGCCTGACCATGACACCTATATGTAGTTCTTCCCCAAACTGTTGCCACCATGTTGGCTCCACGTGATAGTCTAGAACGTCTATTACGGTCTACCTTCAATGGAACTAAGGGGCGCAAACCTGTTCCATCATGACAATGCCCCTGAGCACAAAACGAGGTCCATAAAGACATGGTTTGAATGGAAGTGGAGTGGAAGAACTCTTTTGGGCTGAACAGATCCCTGACCTTCAGCCCACTGAACACCTTTGGGTTGAACTGGAACGCCGACCGCACACCAAGCCTCCTCATCCCGAAATCAGTACCTCCCTAATGTTCTCGTGGCAGAATGGACAATCTAGTGGAAAGCCTTCCCAGAATAGTGGAGGCTATTATAGGAGCAACTCCATATTAAAGCCATGCCTTTGGAATGGGATGTTCAAAAATCACACATGGGTGTCATATAGATGGCCATATAGCGTACAATAAGATTCCTAATCAGCAAGCCAGAGGTGACAGTACCAAGGACAAATCTTGAGAGGAACCAGACTCAAATGTGATCTTCTTGTTATAGGCTTATCATTTTGTTATTATAGTTATAATCCTAACGTTTCAGCCTGATTCCATACCAACAGGGGGAAGTATTGTATAAAGCTAAAACTCCTTACGTCTTAGACAAGTGCACTGTACCTGAAGGAGATCCTGTCATCACGGTGAGAGCAGCAACAGACTTGGTGCTTATGTAGTGGCTGTTCAGAAGGAAGCGTGCCAGGTCCTCCACACTAACAAACTGCCGACTCAGCACTTTCTGAGCCCACTCGCACACCAGATCACAGGCAGCAGAGCGAATCTCATCCTCCCCGCTGGAGTTCTGCCCAGTAGGTTCAAACCCTTCACACTGCCACATGAGAGAGAGCGAGAGAGAGAGACAGGGAAGAGAACATGGACATGGAAGGGGAAATATAGAAACATGATCTTGTTGTATATATTCCTTTGTACATTTTATATAGCGTGCCATTCTGTTTATCAGCTTACTCTGGTATTTGCTACTGTACTAGTGCTTGTACTCAAATCTAATTACTTTGCTGGACAAATCTTAGCTTCCTTCCAGTAAACGAGTGAAAGCAGCCGTGCACGTACGTACCCCATCTCCTGCTTTGTGTACATCCAGATTTGGGAGAGATGGCATGTGAATGAACGGCTTCTTTCTCAGGCCACTATAGCAATACGTGAGCAGGTGTTAAGGCAAAAATGATCAGAAATGTTCTCTACATAAACTTAGAGAAGGAGTTCGCAGTGATGGTTCTAAACAATTTCACCGTATGATGTACAAGTGAGCACAAGAAAGGTTCATTTCAAGCTGGCCTTAATGAGCACGACAAGAACGCTCAAACATACAATGAGAGTACCGTACAAAAGTCTTAGGCAGACATAAAGAAATGCTGTAAAGCCTAAAATCCTGCTATGAAAAGCAGTAAACACGAATAAACTAAACGGAGTCAATATTTAGCACGACGATTCTTTGCTTTTCAAAAACACATACGTTTTGACCTCGTTTTGACCTCCAAGAATTTTGACATACAAAAATCCTGTAACATTCACTGAATGCAGAAGGTCATAAAATAAACATCAAAGCAAACAATTGCATTTAATGCAATTCGGTTGCCTAAGTACTGTTGATAAAGACACCGAATGTAACGGCTACCAAAAACAAACACACGACTTTCGCATTCCCATTCGCGTTCCCAGTCCTTTCCCCTTCAGTGAATTTGCTTTTCTGCCCGGTGAATTTTATTCACGTTTGCGCTGTCCACCGCTTTAGCCGAAAATGCAGAAAACGGTGGTTTTCAGGATTCTCCCGTTTCGCGGAAGCGGCGCGAAGTTCGGCTCTTTACTGGACTACGTTAAGGAATGTCAGGTCGATGTTAATCGATTTATTAATTAATTTAAAAAATGTTTAAAAAAAGGGTTTTAAGGTTCAGAGTTTATTATTAAGAAGTTAATTTATAGCTGCTTTTTAAACGTTTTTTTTTTTTTAAGGTGCAATGCTAATTCATTATTAAAGAGTAATTTTCAGGTTTCTTCCGTATCGCCAAAGCAACATAAATGCTGGCTCTTACATGACGTGGACAGCATCACTGAACTCATACGGCTGTCATACTGTATGTTACTCCTGTAGGGGGTGTAACTCTGTGCAGTACTCGGAAATAGAAAGACGCGGAATGAAAAAGTGGAAATTTGTGAGCTCTACACAGAAAGGAAAGGTCAAAATGTCCCGTGTCGGTATGAAGATGGGTTTGATTTCGTAACGGGGTGGGGTGGGGGGTGTGTGAAAGGGAAGGGGATTGCTAGGTGTATTAGATTTCCGTTACTGTGACAACCGTCATCAACAAACCAGCGTTATTTTGGAACAGGATCAGCGAGGAAATATAAATAGTCTGTACTCGCGTATGCACTTTTAACCCTGGCTTTAACCCATACAAATCTGTTCTAACGATGAAAAAAAAAAAACACATAACCCAGGGAACATGGTTCCTTTGTTGGGTTTTTTAGGAAGAATGGTATAAATAATCTGTGAAATGCCCACGACCCACGTGTGTGAAAGAGGAGCTGCGCTGGAGAACATTTCCTGAAGGTCATGCACATTCTTGCTGCCACTCGGTTCCTCTGTCCGACAGCAGCACGTCGACGCTTTATTCGATTTTCCTGATCTATATTTAGGAGGTGCATGAACTACAACAACAGATGTCTGACAGTTCAAAAGGATCATAACAAACAGTCTCAGAGAAGGATATTTGGATTTGCCCCTCATGCCGAGCCGGCGCGCCTTCATGTTGGGAAAAACGTTCTTCATGATCTTTCCGAAGTCGGCGGCACTGAGAGCGTGGTAGCCCAGATTGTCACAGTAGCTCCTGAAAAATACAGAGAAAGACACTTGGTTTATATTTAACATAAAATTAAAAAAAAAAACATCTTGATCAAAATTAAACCCAACAACAAATATGACTTCTTGTCTAACTCTCACACATATATAAATTTAAAAAAACAACAAAAAAACAATAGTATGTTTGGAACCCTGACTAATGTATAGGGTCGTTAAGTTGGTTTCTCTGAATAAACAATAAAATATTTGTCGATATTGTGATAAATAATATCATAATACAGACTTCTGAGATATCTTGGGTATCGCAATATCCTTTTTTTAAAAATTAATTTGTTATTCTTTATTTTTTTGGAAGTGGCTGGTGTTATATTTATAGATAAAAATATCTCCGTCTTTTAAGTGTTAATTTATTATTAATTATATATATATATATATATATATATATATATATATATATATATATATATATATATATATATATATATATACACAATCAGTGATAACTAGTTATGAATGAATAATAAATTAAGTTTCAGTGTGTATAATTAATTTTGAGCTCATTTTTAAATGTTTTTAAGGGTCATATTTGATTTATTATTCATTTATTATATAACTAAATTGACATTTTTAAGCTTCAGTGTTTATTACTAATATATAACAAATGTACAAAGTTGTTTTTTTTTTAAAGTTCTGTGTTCATTTAGTTTTAACTTTAATTATAATTTATTTCATAATAAATTATATAACATTAAATAATAGTTCATTGCTTTTTAAAAGATTTTTTTTTAATGTTCTGCGTTCACTGAATATTTATTTATTTATTTATTTATTTATTTATTTATTTAAAGGATTTTTTAAAGGTTCAGTGTTAATTATTTTGGTAAGACCTTTCATTAATTTTTAACATAAAAAAAAAAAAAAAAAAGTTCAGTGTTACTGTATTATTAACTGATTATATTTTAACTACCTTTTTAGAAGTTTTTTCAAGGCTCTATTTTAAATGAGAACTATTTCATTATTAATTTACAGCAAACATTTGAAGTATTTACTGTCAATATTAATCTGTCGATTGATTCATTTACACCTAATTTTTGACCTTTTTAACGTTTGGTAACTAAATAATAATATTTTTTACAGTTTCGCTGGCAGTATGTTGCAAACCCATACATCCCGGTGTTGCGTATTCTAGAAGTTTCTTGAAATATCGCCGTGATGTCTTGACTCGTAAGCTCATAAACTCACTTGTACTCATCGAAAACTTCCTGTTTGGGAAGCGAGGTGTCTGCGTGCTCCTCCAGGTGATTCCGAATCCAGCTGAACGCGTGCATCTGCTGCATACGGCTCGAAGACACGCAGCTTTGCTCGCTGCTGGAGATACGACATAATCACTGTTTTACTGTTTTTCTCTCATTCCGTAATCATGTCACACACCACAAGACACGTCTGTCTGTAACAGACATCACGTCATTCACCACACACCTGCATCATGTAATACACGTGAACATACGCATTAAATGGCTTCCAGAAGCTCAGGCTGCACCCACACGTCTTTTATTAAGCCCCGAATACGAGCGCACTGAGTTTATGTGAAAATCAGAGACCGAAATGCATTGAACACTCACTATGTGAAAACGTACATGTTTAAAAACACTCACATTTTGTCGCTGCTGCAGCTGCTGCTGGGGCCCGAGGGCAGCCGGAGGTACAGGTAAAGTTTCTCAATGTCTGTAAACCTCTCCACATCTTGCTGCAAAAGGACAGGGAACGAAGAGCGAGGACATTAACACTACGAGGTCTACACCTAGCTTCGGCCCTTTTTGATACACATGTTTAACAGTCAGTGAAAATGCTCCTATTTCTAGTTATGTGCCATTTCCTATCATATTCGTAAACGCAAACAAGGGCTAGGACGTGAAGAAACTGTGGAAAGGAAATTGTGGAAGAAGATTGTGTAGTTTGCTTTTTAATAGAAGCAGATATTTTTCCATTGATACGCAGTGTAATGATTTCAGAACTTCTAAGAAATCCTCAAGTATACACAGTGATGGAGATATACGAATAATACACACTCTGTGAGCTTTGTTTTGTGTATGGCTAGGCATGACCAGAGGACGTGGAGTTATGTTTCTAGTGTATTCTCTGTGCAGTGCGTACAAATGTGTAAATCTGTTAATCCCATTCTCTGCATTTCTTTTTGCACAGGATGAAGGATCTCGAAGGGTTCCTCATGACGGAGTGGACCAACAATCCTCGACGAGTCTCTCCCATCATGTTAGATATTCTAGGAAGAGACTATTTGTTGTTGCTCTCGCTAGGGAAAGCTATACCAAATATTAATAATAAGGGTGCCAATCATTTTAAAAATCAACGTTTTGCAGGAAACACACACACACACACACACACACACAACTTATGGAAACCTTTACCTTTGTTTCTGAAAAACAAAAGTTGTCTTCCCATATACGTGTGAGATCGAAATATTAAAAATGAACAAAGAATGAACAAAGTTAATGTAGATAAAAAAAGTCCCCAAAATCCCATCTTCACAACACACACACACACACACACACACACACACACACACACACACAGCCAGAGAATTCAGCTTAAGGAACTGAACTGTTATCTCTCTCTCTCTCTCTCTCTCACACACACACACACACACACACACACACTGGCTCAGAAGGTTTGTAGTGGCATTAAAAATGTAGAAGCCGTCTCTACATCTTCGTCCTCTCCCTCGACTTTACTCCTCTTCAAAGGGAATCTGAAAGATGGTAGGGTGCTGCAGAGCTGATTTAAATTCTGTCTGAGTAAAAGGTAGTGCATGCACACACACACACACACACACACACACACACACACACACTCACACGAGTTTGTCTCTCCCTCTCTCTGCGTTTCTCTACAGCACAAGCAGATGCTGACCCACACTCACACTCCACAACTCGATACAATAAAGACCTGCTGTTACTGAAGGTCTAAAGAATAAACCAGCATCAACACACAGCTCTTCACTATTTACAAAAACGATTCATTAACCGTAACGTAAAGAGAAGGTAAACAGTCCGTGTTCGTTGCCTCCAAAAACGCTGGATTTTGCCGCGGCTTTCGTGACGTGTCTCGAACAACTGCAAGCTCCTCCTCCGAATATTGCGGCGTTTCCTTGATTTTGCGTTAACTTTTGCCGTCGCAGATCCTGGAGGGACTGTGTAATAATGCTTAAGGGTTTTAAAGCTTCTCTCAGTCGGTTGGACATATCGCGCTTAAACGCGAGATACACGTGAACACGTTAACGAAATGGAACGCACTTCATTTTATGTGGCTTCTAAAAAATGCCCCTCCCCCAGATATTAAACACTTCCTGAACTACAGAACGATAAACAGATGCTCCTCATACACTTCGCTTCACCCCAAAAGTGGAATAAGAAACAGCGTCTCTTCTCTAGTTCCACTGCTTGGATGCCATGTTGTGAACGGCGCGTGATCACATGACCACGTGATACAAACATGCGGGACCTTCGAAAATACAACCTGCTAGAATGTTATTCCGTCGCTGTGGGAATTTTACTGCTGTCCGGATGCGAGAGTTTGATCACTGAAGAGAAGAGTAAAAAAAAAACTAATAAACTAATCCAATCCGAATAGGGCTTGTGATTTTATTTATTAATTTTTTTTAAAGTATGTACTAATTTACAAAAAATCCGAGATGATCGGTGCTCAAAAAAGCTTTCTGAAATTTACACGCTAAGTGCAATAGAGGAAACCTTTGCTGTTAATACTCCAAAAATATTTATAATAGTACATAAATATGCACTTCGGGTCACAGCTCAATGATGAGAATGATGTGTTTAAAGGTGCAATTGTAAATATTTTTACATTGTTTATTTCTCACTTGTACACATATCCTGTAAAATATAACGGTCTGAGCCATGGCCTCGTCACAAGCGTATTACGAGGCTGGAGAACCTGCCGGAGTCATGGTCCGGAGTCCTCGTTCGTGTTTGGATGGGTCTCCTTTCAGTTTATTCACACATTTTATACACACTCTCCCGCGGCCCTTCGCTCCTCCTCCGCCTCGGTCTGAAATCGGTAAGCACTCGGCGCAGCCAGATAATTCTCCTGTGAGCAAGAATCTTTGGGATGGGAAGTCTTGCTTTGTGTGTATTGTGCTATATGTTTGTGTACAGGTCCGAACTCCATCCCAGAGTTTCCAGCCTGCCTGGCTCCCGCCTCCCATGATGACATCACTAAAAGGCGGCCGTATTTAAAGAGGAAGAGGAGAAGAGAGAGAGGAGGATGTTGGAGGTGGTTACCTGTGATTTGGTGTTTGGTTGGTGTTGCTTGCCCTTGTAGCGATAGTATTCTTTGTTCTGACTGCTGTTCTGGTTCTGATTGTGAGTTTGGTTCTCCCAATGTGTTTGTGTACAGTTGTATATACACTTGATGATTTGTACCACACCTTCACTGGAAACTGTTTGTGTCTGTCGTTCCTGGTTTCCCTGATTTAGAGGTCTTGACCTTTGAACCGCGAGCTGGTTATATGCGAGTCAGGAGCATATACCATGCAAATGAAAGCCATCTCTTTGTATGCAGCAGGGTCTGAGCTCAAATCTGAAATTCAACCATTACCCATCACGCTCCTGTTCGCTGTGCGCCTCCACCTCTCCACCGCTCCTCGTCCATCTCTCCAGTCGTCGTAATTAGTGCGGTGTTTCATCTTCGTCTTTTCTATTTGTCTCTACGTTAAAGGCTGATAAATAAAGAAAGCCTAAACTAATCTACCGCTGACCTCATACAGCTGTAGTGGGGGTTAAAAAAGAATGGACGCAGACGTCTCGGAGCCAAACATGCCGCCTATTTTTATAGACGGCTGGCAAAGACGTGACGATAAACGCACACGCACACACACACACACACACACACACCAGGAACATTCTCTCACACGGTGATGCAGAGTAATCGACCGTTTCCAGTTTGTATTTATTTACCTAGACGAATGTTTTGCTGTTCCTGATATCTAACTTGATTATGTGATTTGAGGGGACGCTGTGTGAGAAGCAGCCGATGCCCGTGTCCTCACAAAGTTAAAAGGAAAGTAGCGATATTAACAACTGTTGGTTTTCGTCCTTCCGACGAAGGAGAGCGACGCATCGCCGCTTACGTGTGAAAATCAGTCTTGATAAACACACCCTATGTGTAACGGCGAGTCTTGACACTGGCGAGTCTTGAGTCGCGGCTCGCTCGCGTCGTTCGTCTCATACGTTCACTGTCCTCCTAATTTAATCATTAGGAATTTAAACATTTGTTTAAGACCACTTTGTTCATTCTCGCCACAAGCAGGTCATTTTAAAATTCACGCAAGCTTTACGACGCTGTTTCTCTTCTTTTTCTTCTGTAGACTCGCCATGCTTCAGGTGCTTGCGTGTGCGGTACGACGTCTCACTGCTCATTGGTAACAGTTTCCCCGGGGGCAAATACCGCTGAATGTAATCGCGCTGAAAAACGCATTTAGATCGCAATTTTAATTTTAAACTATATTGAAATCGTATTTTTTTTTGTTTGTTTGTTTGTTTTCAAAAATCTGATTCATCCTTAATCAAAAACCATGATAATCGGCCGATTAATCGATTGTGAAAATAATCGTCAGTAGTAGCCCTAATTAACGTATTGACCTGCGTCAAATGTTTACCGTCATCAGGTTTAAATCATCTGGAAATCAGGAAAACTCACCAGAATGCTGTCCACCTTCGATTGGACTGATTTGCTGGAGAAAAAAAAAAGAGGGAAAGAAAAAGTACATTAATAATGACGCAAGCGTAACAGGAGAAACACTTAAAGCCGTCTTTATTAATAAACCGGTGGCATGTGAGATATTCTCCCAGCCGCCAATCTCGACCCTGGCCGAGTCATGCCGATATATAATCACAGGAACACATGCTAGAACAGAAAAAGAGCCGCAAAGCAGCAAGACCCCAGCAGTCATACGGGACCAGGCTGGAACCGGTATAAACTAGTATACAATCTATATACAAGTGTGGCACGGCACACGGTTTAATATGGATTTGTGGTAAGAGTGTCCCGGTTTTGAGGTACCGAACTGTACATTTCCTTGTCTTTTGTAACTTTTTATTGCGCATCTTTTAAATCTTTAAAAAGTAATCATAAGGTACATAATCGTACCTTAAGGACAACTGAAGAACCTTTAAAACTTTATATATATATATATATATATATAATTAAAAAGGTACATTCTCACATATAAGTCAAATAATAAAGGTACGAAATATCCGCCGAAATCAGTTCGGGCGAAATCCTCTTGGATTAGAAAACTCTACATAGGAAATAGTGAGAAATGCTTATGATTGTTTACTCGTGCGGTTGTCTCTGCGTATATGAAATGAGCCGTTACAGACAGGAAGTCCTCGTTAACAGACGCCTGCACCAAAGCGACACGTTTTCCACAGCGACTGCTCCGTGGAGTGTCCTTTTCAAGGAGGGTGGCTTTCTTAGGGAATAATTTCTCTCTTACTGAACAACAGAGTGATGTCATATCTAATCTTAAGCAGAGCCTATACCCTTCAGGAGTGGACAAATCAGACGCAAGGGGACACAGGACAAGCGCGTTCTGCGTCCGGGAAATCGGTTATGCGGGAGGCTCGGGAGGCTACGGCTTGCTTATTATTATTGGTCTATTCTCTACTTGCAAGTAAGTGCGCAATCACAAAGCGTCTTTCTATGCTGGACATACCCGTAATAATGTCGTGGTTGTCCAACAAGAGGGCTGTGGACATAGGAGTATTACAGGAGCAGGGCTCTTTAAATATATGCAAAAATGAGCATTTTACTAGAGGAGGCTCTTCGGTGTAGCAGTCCCCGAGTTCGGGGACAGAGGAGGGCAGCAGATCGGCGACAAAACCACGCCTGCGATCTTATGGGTCTACTTGCCATTCCCTTGCCCATGACATGTGACTGCTCTGTGGGTACATGCTCAATATGCGTCCTTGTCAGTGGTAACCCTTTGTTTCCCCCATCGTCATTAGACATTGAAATACATCTGGTATCAAGTCTATTCAAGATCTTTGCACCTGTTCCCAGCTTAAATAAAGATTTCACATAAAGTTCACATTCTCCGATACGGCGCTTTTTTAAAAGCGTTTTTTTTTTCACCTTTTCCTGTAACGTCGGTTCTCACAGAAACGACGACGCCGCTGATTGTGGTTCATTTTCATAACACTTTGAAGTTAATTACCCTCGTTACGTCAGCATCGCCCCCATCCTCTATTTCAGCCTCATTCCTCCTTATATGCCAATAAACAAAGCCTCGCGCACAGCACACGCTTAAATATACAGACCTTATTATATCTCTTGTGAAGGACGTGCCATTTTGTACGCTAAATACGCTAAAAAAAACAACAACAACAACAACAACAACAACATAATAACTACAAAAAAACTAAATGCAGCAGTTTCATTACTTTGAGATGCTTTTAGTACAAGTGCTAAAAAGAAAGAAAGAAAGAAATTTAAATAAAAGAATGAAATTTCAAAATGAGAAAGAACATATGAAAAATAAATAACTTTAAAAGCATTTGAAATTGAACGAAGGTAAACTTTAATAGCAAAAGGAAGAATGAAAAAGCTAAAAGAAAGAAAGTTAAAACAGACTGGAAAAAGAGACAAAGTAAATAGAATCTTGCAGAAGAAAGAAAGAAAGAAAGAAAGAAAGAAAAGCGGTTCAGTGATGATTAAAATCAGTGTTTGAGCTGTTACAGATGGAGGAGTTTAAAATGGTCTGTGTACGAGTGTGTGGAGGAGTGTAGAGGTGTATAGAAATGTTGGAGGAGATGTGTCAGGTGCGTAGAGGTGTGTAGAGATGTGTAGAGACGTGTAGTGGTGCGTAGAGGTGTGTAGAGGTGTATAGAGATGTGTAGAGGTGCATAGAGATGTGTAGAGATGCATAGAGGTGTGTAGAGATGTATAAAGGTGGCCATAGGGGGGTACAGAGATGTGTAGAGATGCGTAGAGATGTGTACAGATGTGTAGAGGTGTGTAAAGGTGCATAGAGGTATGTAGAGATGTGTAGAGGTGCATATAGGTTTGTCCAGATGTGTAGAGGTGCATGGAGGTGTATATAGGTTTGTCCAGATGTGTAGAGGTGCATATAGGTTTGTCCAGATGTGTAGAGGTGCATATAGGTTTGTCCAGATGTGTAGAGGTGCATGGAGGTGTATATAGGTTTGTCCATGTGTGTAGAGGTGCATAGAGGTGTGTAGAGGTGTACAGAGATGTGTAGAGATGCGTACAGATGTGTAGAGGTGCATAGAGGTGTACCGAGGTGTGTAGAGATGCGTACAGATGTGCAGAGGTGTGCAGAGATGTATAGAAGTATGTAGAGGTGTGTAGAGATGTGTACAGATGTGCAGAGGTGTGTAGAGATGTGTAGAGGCGTATAGAGATGTGTATAGGTGCGGAGAGGTGCATAAAGGTGTGTATAGGTGATTTGGCATGCTTCCTTTTCTTTTCCAGCGAATTCAGGTCCGTAAAGAACGTGCCGAATGCCCCCTCATTCCCCGACACACGTGCCAGAGCGCCAAATGTGGAGCAGGGCTATCAGTTAACACAGGGGCTTTAGCTGACCTTTAACTGCCCCACTGCACAGGGCCAAAAATTCCACTCGGCTACTGTAGAGTCTTTCAAAGGTTATAAAATAATAATAATCGAAGTACCAAAAAGGCAACAAAAATTAAGTTATAAAACGAGTTATTATGGCGGGCTTGACCGAATTCTAGAGGAAACGCTGCGTTAATACACCACAGTACACAATATACAGAACATATTCCTCCTGTAAGACGGAGAATAATTATCCATTTATTTGCAGGTGCTGGTTTCTGTTTACGGTTTACATGAATACTGTATTGTTGAGCATAAATTACAGTAATGTGCCTTGTTATAATCCTGACGTAACGGAGTGAATGGACGGCGAGTGTGTGCATTACACAGCTGTATGCTGGCAACATGTCTCGACATGTATAATCAGAGCTGCAGCTCCTGGTGACGGGGTGGAGGTTGCAAAAATAACTACACCCATATTTCCACTGCACAGTGAAAAAAAAAATATGACGACTGCTGGTCTGTTTAAACAACTGCCAAAATAATCACCGAGGCCCTGGTCCACACCTATACAGGTATTTAGGTATTTTAAAATATATATATATGTTTCTTTCTCTGCCTCCTGAAAAGGTTCCCAACCGACCAATCACATATCAGCATTCCTAGCAACGACCGATTACTGCTCACCATTGTGCCCAGTGACCAATCACTCGTCATCATCGTTGTTCCCAGTGACCAATCACTCATCATCATCGTTGTTCCCAGTGACCAATCACTGCTCACCATTGTTCCCAACGACCAATCACTGCTCACCATTGTTCCCAATGACCAATTACCGCTCACCACTGTTTACAACCAATCACTGCTCACCACTGTTCCCAACGACCAATCACTGCTCACCACTGTTTTCAACGACCAATCACTGCTCACCATTGTTCCCAATGACCAATCACTGCTTACTATTGCTGCAATACACCAATCACCATTGTTCCCAAAAAACAAAATACCCACAAAGGTGAGTACATTTTAAAACTCACTTTTCATCGTTTTTAAGTGTAATGTACGTCAGATGTATGTTTCTGAATACGCAGACATTGCAATATGGACCTACACACACTCTTAAGGTGTTATGAATGTGTTATGAATGTGCACTACGAATGGCAGATCTCTTACTCGACTAGCACGCTCATGTTTGCATTTTCAAATTGTGTGTATGGCGATATTTTCCTAAATGCGCTTCGTGCGTATGAATTTGTTTCCCTTACAAAATTTTTTTAAAAACCCAGACGTCCTCAAAAATCTCCGTATATCTCGGGACGTCGTACCACTGCGACACAATTATACAATTCCGTCGAACTCGTAAAACTCAAAAAAAAAAGAACAACAACAAAAAAAACGACGAACACACCATACATTTTCTCCCAAGCGACTTTCCATTTTGATATAACCCTGTTCGAATCGAATCTACTACACGTGTCTTAAGAAAATGCCTTGTTTTCACGTAACACTATGCAAATGAGCGTGACGAATCAATAAATATGCAAATAGGTTTTTTCTACGTCATCTGGCGCCTTCTAGCGACTTTGTGAGCGTGCACTAGCAAAACACGAGCACGACCCAATGATGTAAACTGAGACCAAAACACACAGCTAGTGATCTAAACACTGAGAAATATCACACACACACACACACACACACGCACGCACGCACACGCGCACGCCTCCATCAACTAGGATAGGTAATAACGCCTAACAGCGCGTGCATGACTTGTGAACAGGTGACACAGTGATGCAACAGCATGAGTCTCTAATCCTCCTGGAGCACGTCTGAATGAAGTGAGAGGAGCGTGTGAGGTTCGTTAGATAGTTAGATGGAAATAGTTATAAGCACACACCAGGTGAGTTTAATTAACACTCTGAACCGAGCTGCACTCACCAGATAGAGTTCTTTATTTTCAGCTGTAATGCACTGCTTTCGGTTCCTTGCAGTCCTGTGGGAAGCAGAGACCCGGGCTGAGGGTGCTGTCCCGGGGGCTGCTGCTCATCAGCCATCACAGTGATCAGACTCGGGACGGAGGAAGAAGGAGGGAGAGATCTAACAAGCAGGCCACGACCTGAACCAGAAACAAAACGCAGTGCTGTCCGGAACATTCACATCACGCTCCTCTGAACTCCTGCTCCAGACAACCAAACGCTTCCGATTCATCATTTCAGCCCCGAGTTTCCTCGGGTGAGTTTTAATAAACCAGCACGCATGCGTTCAGAGGACGGAATCAACCCCTGAATCCAACCTGCTTCACTTCATTTCACTACCACGCACTTCTCTGACCAGCCATGAGTCGATTCCCATGAAAGAATCGGTTCTCCGAGTCCAGGCGTTCGGAATGGAAAGTCGATTCCGAAGCTTTGGAGTGATTCAAACTCAATTCAATTCAAAGGCACCAGTCAAACAGGCTTTAAAACTATAAGCACTCAAAAATAAATATAATAACTTATGAGAATACATTACAGACCTATTGGCTATGATTCATGAACATCTGGGTGCCTGAACCCTATTCTGAGAACTATGGATGTAAAGTAAAAATAAAAAAATAAAAAAAATACAGTTGAGGTCAGGGGTTTACATACGCCTTGCAGAATCTATAAAATGTTAATAGTATTTTAAAAAATAAAATAAGAAAAATCATAAAAATTGCATTTTGTTTTTTATTTAGCACTGAGGTGTAAACTTTTGAACACTATGATCGGTGTAAATTGTTATTATTTCGTCTTCTGGGAAACATTAAATATCTTATGTAGGTTCTGAAGGGCAGAAATAAATGAGAAAAGAAATCTAACAAAATAAAAACAATTTACACCGATCATCCTGTTCAAAAGTTTATACCCCTTGACTCTTAATGTGTTAGTCGTGTTGCCTTACTGAGCGTCGGTGAATGTTTGCACCTTTTGTAATAGTCGTGCACGAGTCCCTCAGTTGTCATCAGTGTGAAAAGATGGATCTGAACATCATATAGTTGATGTCGGAAAAGGAGTCAAATATGCAGAAGATACTGGAAAAGCAAAGAATGTGCAGGACCTGGAGGATTTTTTCTCGATGATCATCCAGGTAACGACACACAGTATTAAGAATTGAGTGTGGGTAAACTTTTGAACTGGTTCATTTGTGTGAATTCATTTCTTATTGTGACTTGTGGACTATACGTAAACATCTGTTGTGTGAAATAGCTTATTCAGGGTGGGACTAAATGAAAAATAAGATGCAGATTTAATTATCCCTCTTAATTAAATAAAAAAAATTGTGTGCCCTTATTTTTCATACCTTTTAATATATATCCTTCATCTGGAAACGTGTGTAAAATATACTATAGTTATAAAATGGTGTACACAGAGCGACAAAGAAAAGTACAGTTCAGTCACCCTTTGTCTGAGGGTGTAGAAGACCTGACCTGACCAATCGCACTTCATTATAGGCTATAAATATTCCCCTACACAAAATAGTTAACAAAGTAACCAAAATAGTTTTATAAAGATAAAACAACAAATTATTATTTTTTTTTAAATTACTAATCCCTTATCACCATTGCTCCCAATGACCAATCACTGATCACCATTGTTCCCAACGTGTTATCACTCTAATATTATTATTATTATTATTATTATTCTCACAATCAATACTAGAATTAAGTATATTACATGATAATCATTAAATGTTGCTTTTTATATCTTGTGTGTGTGTTTAAATTAATTATCTTATCTATTAATTAACTCTAATATACTAATTGTCTGATTAGTCTGAAAATATTTAATAATGCATACTTTGGTTACAAGTAAAAGTAATTTAGCAATGCTACAGTTGAAGCCTTGATAATTAACCCTAGAATTTAATGAATAATATAAATGTGCCAAGATGATTTTAATAATAAATATATATATATATATATATATATATATATATATATATATATATATATATATATATATATATATATATTGCAATTAACTGATAATAAACTGTTCATTTTACAAGATATAATTTCCTGAATGGAGACTCTAGAAATGTATTCTGTACAATCACTTCTTGGAATCGATTCCCAAAACCTCGAATCAGAATCAGAGTCGAATCCAAAATTACAGGAATCGAACAGCGAGTCAGGGATCGCGCATGCGCGCTACAGAAGCAACAAAAACACGAGGCTGAAATAGCAATGGGGTGAATTAGTGAGTCAGAAATAGTACAACCGTTAAACCTGTCATGAAACGTTTTTAAATATATATATGTGTATATATATTTTTTTTTAAAAAAATTTGACACTTTTTAAACGGTCTCTTAATGACCTTGGCAGCCTTTCTTGCCCATTATAGCCATCTTCACATGAAACGAACATTTTAGAATATGTTTATTTGAATTGAATTTATATATCTCGCTATTTTACCTGTTTATTTCCAAAATATAGACATAATCAATATAAAGAATTTCCAACTTAACGTGAAGCAAAATAATGACGTCAGTAGTTTACACTATGTGGAAAAGCAGGTGAATGCGGTTGCTAAGCAACCCTTTAAAAAAACAACATGGCGGACAGACCAAGACCCGCGTCTCAGGGGGTGAGCTACAAACGAATTTTAGATACTCTTCATAATTCGCGCACATTTTTTCTTTTAATAATTTATTTTTAAAAAGGTTGCATTAGTCTTCCATCTTGCCGTAATACTGATGGCTTTTATGAAAAATAAAAATGAGTGCTTTTGAAGAAACCTAACGCAACTTAAAAAACCCACTCACAGTCCTTGTAGGACATTAGCTGTGTTGCTAGCTACTGTGATACGTCATCGCAGCCGCCATATTGGAAAGGACCAGAATGTATAGTAATTCAATTCAAGTCTATGGAGAAATGTTTCTCTATGCCTATAAAATCAATCCTAACTCATTGTACCTTTAACTGGTTAAAATACCTGCTTAATTTCTGCATACTACAGATGATATAAATCTCAATATACACGCACTGTAGATATGTTTTATTGAGCCTAGTTGCTGGAAATGTTACTGCTTAATCTAGTGCAGCACATATCAAAATTAGCTATAATAATAATAGCCTAATAAAAAGAAATATTTCGGCTGATATACCAGGAATCAGAAATAACAAGATAAACTGAGAATTATACAAACCACAAAGGATAAGTTTCATGTACATTGATGTCAAAATACAACATATTCATTGTAAATTGATCGAATAGGCCAGACGATAACAACACAATTACTATTTTTCCGACGTAGATAGTACATCAACCCCTGATTTCGATCAGAAGTAATGTGAACAAATCTGGATAATTGTTTTCATTTCCCCTCTCTGAAGTTCACTTCTCAACAAACAAGCTGGAAAATCAGCAGAAGTCTCCTCTGAGATCAGTTTCTCGACTTGCTTGGTCACTGTTTATATAATAAGGTAGAAATGTGCGAAACGCATACTTTACAGCTTCTACACTGTGAATTTTGCACCCAGGCCAAAAAACCTCAGAGCTCCAGTTCTCAGAGACCTCCATCTGCAACGAGACCTACAAACCGTCCGGCTTCTGCTCCAGCGAAGAAGCCAGCTCAGATGGACCTGCTGGCTAAAGAAGAGGAATACAAGTGCGTATTTATTTTCATTTTAAGGCTGACTCAGACACAATAAAATGCTCCGCTTGCTTTACGGAGACGTCTTCTGTTGTTTTAGGAGACTTAACGCAGAACTGGAGGCTAAAACAGCCGAGCTGGTGCGGCAAGCGGAGGAGGTTATGGTGAGGAAAATATTTACTTGATGCGTTTTAAGCTTCTGTTGGCTGAAGCTGCTGTTAAGAATCTACAAATGAAAGAAAAATATTTCTTTTAATATAAATTACGTATTTTTAATTATTTGTTTAATTTTTATTTGATCTGGCTGCGAGATCAGCACAGGAATAGTGTAAATGACAAATACAGCTAATCTAATCTACCGTTTATTTTTCCCACCAGTTAAAGGGCGGGGTTATATTTGGTAAAGACCTCGTCAGGGTTACCAATGAACCGATCAGAACTAGCCGTTTGATTACGTCGGCTCCTTGAAACGCGCGGCGCTATTCAATGTAATTTCCACTGAAACAGGAAGTCAGGGCGGGACATATCGAGTTGCTCCTCCCCCTTTTTAAATAGCCGATAGCGTTTAGCTTACCACAGAGCTTGGGTAGTACCATGGGTTTTTATAATGTCGGAGGCGGGACATCAGACGCTACAGAGCGTTGGATTGGACAGAAAATCTGACAAGAAGTTCAGGATGATGTCATCGAAATGGTTGATCCGTATCGGTGGTAGAGAGAGACGGTAGATTTTGAACGCGTATATCTTCTAAACGTGAATTTTGTCATTGTTTTAGCGTGCACGAGCTTATAGATAACCTTAATGCCAACGTGTTCATACTAAAAGCTACAAAAACCCAAATTTAAGCCATGGGGACTTTAAGAAAAACACAGTGGAACTGTCGCTCTGTGATTCGAATACACTTTTCCAGCACTAGCTCGGTCTACAGAGTTGTTTATGTTGCAGAGGATACAGCGCTGTCAATCACTGAATGACCAGACACGCCCACACGGCTCTGATCGGCCAGAAAAGAGTGATTTTTTTGCGCGTTTTTAGATATAATTCAGTTAAAGTTGGGGATATACAGTATTTCTTGAATCTACCACTGATAAATGCGTATTAAACAAAGGATTTTCAAACATTTGAGACCACGTTGCTGAGGAGCTTTATATATTTATTCATACGCATAGTAGTGAAATCTGTAATATCCTTTGCTTTTTTTTTTTTTCTTCAGCGAGAACAAAACGAGGTGCTGTCGAAACCCATCTCAACCCACCTGAGCCTCGAATTTGCAGACGACTCCGAGGAATTTGGGTAAATATGTTTCGGTAATAGCACTACATTTAGTTAACGTCCGAAAACGTTTCCTTAAATACGCATTTTGGTGTTTGTTTGTTTGTTTTTGTTTTTTAACAGGGATTCCCTCGTGCACTCAGTAAGACAGTCTACAGCAAAGGTAAAAATACGACCTCCTTTTGACCTCCCTTCTTTCGTTAGAAAACTAACATTTTATTTACAAAATAATCTTTATTTAAACGGACGACTCGGAGAGAAATGTTCCGAAAAGCAGGCGATAAGAGTCCGGCGTCGGTGTGAACTCCTTTAATACTGTTTAAAAAAAACATCTCAGGGAAATTCCTCAAGAAATCGGGTGAGAAAACACCGAGAATACATTTCTGGAAATTCTCGGCAGAAAGGGCGTCGACTTTGAAGATGCTAAAATACTCAATTGTTTAGATTTATTTTGGATTTTTTATCACGACATAATTCCCATAGTTCCATTTGGGTTACTCCAGATGTTTTGATGACTTTATTATTACTCTAAAATGTGGAAAAATAATAAAAAATCAAGAATGAGTGTGTCTAAACTTGTGACCGGTGGTGTATCTGTGGCATTATACAGGCAGTGATGGGGAAAAGGTCTTTAAAAGCAGGAAAGCTGAACAGACCTCCATCAGCTCCCAGAAAGACCGCACAGTGAGTTAAAAACAAACAACATTCTACACATTATACTATATACGTCCTAATTTATTTGAGTCACCGCTTAATTTTACCGCTGCGTTTGTTCGATATCAGAAAAAAGACACCAACAGTCGTGGATGACGTTGCCGTGCCGGAGGATTTTACAGATTTCTCGCTGGCTAAGACTATAAGCAACATGGAGCGTAGAGTAAACGATGATGTCACAGGCGAGCAGCCGGAGGACGATGTCATGCCGAGTGCCGGCGAAGAGATGGGTGCAGGTGAGCGCAAAAACCCCTGAGATTCATTAATCCACACCACAGTGCTGACGAATTCTGGATTGTGATTGGTCAGAAGTTCTGACAGAAGTGCAGTTGCGAATCGCAGGTTGATGTTAATGCTCTTACTGTTGCTGTATCTTATTATTTCTACAGCAACAACTTAGGGACAATCCACATAAACAGATTTTAAAGAGTGTGTAAGTATTTATGCGGTGAAACGTATAACATGTATGGAAGGAGTCTCCAGTGTCGGCGCTTTGTAACAGTCAGAGGTAAAGCTGTAAAGAAGTTTTCTGAGAAGCGCGCGAGGGAAAGACTGTTTACAGCTGCTGTAACATAAGTGAAAACAGGTACTGACTGGTTTCGCAGACATTCCACAATTTTAGGGCGTGCCGTTATAGGAACACGATCAACTTTCGGGTAGTTACGTGATCCGTCGTGTTTTTAATCCTTATCGAATGAAATACAAAGTGGACTTCCATAGTCGCGTCAGTGAGTTTCCTCTCTTTTAATATTCACAGAGGCTCAGATTCGCTTCTTGAAGGCCAAACTCCGAGTGATGCAGGAAGAGTTAAACAGACTCTCACACGAATGCGACAAGAAGGTAAGCAGTCGCGGTTACACGCCATGAAGCGTGTCGAGTGCCGAAAGGATCTAGCGTGCGCTCTCGCTCGTCTTTCAGGACGAGGAGAATGGAGAGTTGAGCAGTAAGCTGAAGGAGGTGGAGGAGGATCGAGTCAGACTGCAGAGGACCACCAGCGCGCTGCAGACGCAGTCGGAGAAGCACCGAGCGCTGGCGGAAGACGCTAACAGGAACTGTGACGGCCTGCGCCATCAAGTCACCGCGTTACAGAAGGCGAGACCGACAGCCAATCGATTCGGTTTAGGATTCATTGCTTCCTGTGATTCAGTGATTTAGAATAAGTGAATCCTGATTTTCTTTTAAGAAATAATACACATTCTCATGCGTTACGGTGACAAGGTTATTACGAACACTGTAGATATCACAGTCAGCATTTGGCAGGTAATTACTGAGTTTTAAAAAAAAAACATTTGTATGTGCAAATTTGCATTTATTTATGCAAATGAGTCATTATCTGATTGTCTAGTTATGCTTAAATTTGCATACTTAATTAAACCAAAAATCTAGTCTTTAAATGATGCTAGAATTAAACTCTTTATTTCACCATGGAGACGAGTTTCGGAGAAAGGCTGGTGTTTTATTCTTTCTGTTGTTTTATTTTTAATTTTTTTTTTTAACGAAAACATCATATATAAATCCAGCAGTTATCAACATTTGGGAAATTCCTGGCTAATATCCTTCTACATAGGGATAGGAATAAATATGTACAAATTGTTTGAATGCAGTTGATCTACAAACTGAGACTTTTGGTTCCAAATATAGAAAAATATTTGGAAAAAAGTTATTTAATGTGTTTACACACTACTAGGTGTGGTTTCTAAGATTTATAAAGTAATTGTCGTAAGACATATATAGCAAGAAATAAATATACCTTTTCAGGTATATAGTGTCATCACAGGTTTGTAGCGTGTGGGCGGAGCTTAAAGCCTTCTTTAATCTTGTGTTATTACAGTATAATAGAAAACGTTACAGATTCTTGTAAAAAAAATTATCTTACAAAAATTATCTTCAGGTCCTCTAAAAAATCCGTTTATTTTAGCTTTAGCACTATCACCAGTTTCTTAAAAAAAATTTTTATGAAATGCACAAGACAGATTTTATACCCGTGCAAAAAATGCAGATTATTATTATTTTTTTTCCAGCTGTTAATTTCCCAGATTAATCCCAGTAAAAAAAATTGAGGTTGTTTATTTATTTATTTTTTATTAACCACAACTCTCTGGCTGTGTGTAATATGCAGGAGGTGGAGGGAATGAAAAGGGCTCAGAAGCAGGCGTCCAGCAGCCACAGTGCCACAGAGGTGAGACTGAACCGAGCTCTGGAGGAGGCCGAGCGGTGCAAAGCTGAACTCAACAAGCTCAAACAAAGCAGCAAGGTACCGATTAGTCCAAACGCTGGTGTATTCCGTTCACGATGATGCCCAAAAACCTCTTAAAAATCACTCGGAACTACATTTTGCTTTAAGTTAAAGGGGTGTGATTTTGGCAAAACTTTCACTGCATGATACTTGAAGATGAACAGAGCTACATTGAAATAATTACGAGTTCAGTTCTACTAAAGAAATTATTAAACATGGAAATGGAATGATTTTTAACCCCTTAAACGTCCAGGAACAATCAGATAATCCAGAACGTCCCACCCCTCTATCTACATGTATACCACCGCACGGCTGAATTCTCGAATCTGATTGGTCAGAACTGGTTTATTTTCCCGTAAAGGACTCTGCGAATCAGGAGCAGCAGAGGATCGACGCTTTACAGGCCGAGAACAAAAAGCTGGAGAGACAGAAAGCCGACCTCCTCACAGGCTTTAAAAAGCAGCTCAAGCTTATTGATGTTTTAAAAAGACAAAAGGTGAGTCTCTAAATGAGTTCCTCATCGTAGCACGAGCGCAGAGCTCACTTTAACGCTGTCGAAAACGTTCACAGATGCACTTCGAGGCCGCGAGGTTGATGTCCTTTACCGAGGAGGAGTTCACGAAGGCTTTGGACTGGGGAAAATCGTAACGCGTACACGTCATCGTGCGTTTCACCCTAACCCTAACTCCTCATCTGAGCTGTCAAAGACTCCATTGTTCAACATGTCCGAACTGTAAATGTAATCTTTCTCTTCTCGTCCGTTTTTATAGTCGATTAAAATTACAGTCTGATTCATAATCTGTTTGCAAAAGGTTTATTTTGCTTCATTTGGGAGGAAAATATTCATTCCCGCATTCTTGAGCCGGTCTGGAAAAACATGGAATTTAAAGGCACTCGCTAGAAATGTTCTAGAAAATTCCTCAAACATTTTAGAAAAATTGTCAAAGCAAGTCAAAACACTGTATATTCGACACGGGCAGATTTACTTAATATTTCTGTATGATAATATCTATGGAATTAAAGACTTGTTTAGTGTTGAGCTGTTATAGGAAAATATTCCACAGCCAGTTTTTTTTTTGTTTTTTTTTTAATCATCGAAGAATGACACGTCGTACTCTTTAAAAAACAAAAAATTTTTTTTATCCATTTATTGTTGCGTGGAACGTCGGAGAAACACGTTCCTGTTACGTTATAGCAGATAGAAACGTATGTTTTTTAAAAGTGTAATAACGTGGTGTTATAACTGTATATCATATAAGAAATCTAAGATTGAGCCTACTTCTAGACATTTTTAGCGATCTCAAGCTGAAAGTTGTCTTTCTCGGTTGGCAGATCATTTTTACTTCTTTTATAAATAAACGGTTGAAATATGCCGCATTATCTGCCGACAGAAACTTGAAATCAGACTGGAAAATGTCGAGAAGTAGACCTACCACTCTAATATTTCTTTTACAGTCGTCTACTAAGGAAATATTAGATCGCGTTTCCCAGTTTTCCTTTCCGTTCTACAAGTAAACGACCTTAAAGAATTAGCAAGAAACACGAACACAGAAAAGGTTTTTAAAATAATGTTAATCTTGAAAGAAGTCTCGACAAGATGTGGATTTTTTTTTCTCCGTTAAGGAAAGACTAAAAGAACTCGGAATTAATATGAAAGCATGTTTTTTTTTGTTTTTGTTTTTTATGAGTGTTGATTAATATAACTGACAGGCCGAACTTGGTAAACAGACACTGACAAGTCCAGGCACTTCCTGTTTGGTCCTTCAGTAGTCGACAGGAGGCAGGGTGATCATCCTGGTAAACTCCTCGTAGTGAACGAGGCCGTCACGGCCGACGTTGGCCTCCTTAAACAGCTCGTCCACTGGAATTACAACAGAGAAAAGATAAGGTGAGTGATTTCAAATCCTTAACGAAAGATTCCCGGTAGGAAGAGCAGCGAATAATCCATAAATACGACTCCGCCGTACCTTCTTTATCAGTGAGCTTCTCTCCCAGGCCTGTGAGTTTGGTGCGGAGCTCCGACGCCAGGATGTAGCCCTTCTTCTGCTTGTCCGTCATGCGCAAGGCCTCCAGGATCTCCGTCTTAGGGTCTTCCTGCTGCATCTGTCTGTGCATGATGGTCAGGAAGGTAGAGAAGTCCAACTCGCCCATTTTATCTGAACCAGAACACGTGCATTACACGTTATAAGATTCAAGATGGCGGTAAACCTTTTAATAACGGATAGGACAAGCTCGAGTGCAAAAGTTTGTACACCCCACCCTAGATTTCTGGGTGAAGAAGTCGCTCGTTGCACGGTGTTTCTGATTGAAACCTGCTCCAACGTACAGCCTAAATATCACCGCAACTAAGTCTTTATTAGCAAGCTCAAAAGTTTGCATCCCCAGGGCCAGGAAATCTGTGGTTTTCTAATTTTTAATAAAAATGGGTCTTAAAATTCAGAAATTATAATAGTAGTGTACACATTTATATAATGTGCCTAATTCTTTAAGAAAAGTGTGTTTGGAAAATAGATCTGTACTGAAAGGCTCTGTGGTTATTATTATTATTATTATTATTATTATTATTATTATTATTTTTCTTTAACAGTTAAAGGGGTTTTTGTAAAACGTTTCTGAACAGCCTGAGAACCCCTGGTCTGGTCTAGCTCATTTATATTAATATTATGATTCACTAAGGTGTCTAACGACTTTAGGCAGATGTTTACGTCTTCCTTAAGTCATGAAAAGTCTCTCATTTTCTCAAACAGGCTTACAATTCACGCTGCGTGCGGTCAGGCTACGGGTCGACCGGGAAAACGGCTATCGTACAAACTAACGCAGGAAATATTGCCCTTCCACAGAGCTAGAGGAGATAACATAACATGACACTGAATATCATTTCCTCCCACTATTAGTATCTTAACGTACACTTTTTGGACGATTTTACGACCATTGTTCTATGATGATAGTAGCTTGTGACAATAAAAGATCTGTCCTTACCTTTACAAGTTTGATACTAAACGAAAGAAATACTGATACACAGAATGACCAATCAAGGAAATTTAGACACACAAAAACCCCAAAGTTTTTTTTTCCTCTTTTCTTCTTCTTAACGTTCAACATTAGCGATGAACAAAAATGTTAAGGCTTTCAACAGCAGCTGTGATTTTCCTGCATTCACATCATGACATGAAAACGAGAGAATTGGAAGTATTTCTAAACTTCCTGGTTGACTTTTTGTACTAGATAGAAGTTGTGTGTCTTGTTTATCATTTTTATAGCACTAGCATTTTCGCTAACTGGAATTTACGATCTATGGAGTTATCTTCGTATGCTATGTAATAAGTGGACACTGGAGTACAAAAAGTACCTATTTTATGAACCTGTAGGTGTCGGTCCACCTCGCCGAAAGTGGGGCTGGTGCCTAAAGAACGCATCACGGTGATCAGGTCCTTGGCTTCGATTTTGCCCTTCCGCTTCTTATCGTACAGCGAGAAGCATTCTTTAAATTCTACGAGACAAAGAACATTAGATAAGCTTTATTACTGCGACGGCCAGAAGTCAGAAATGTAGCTTCATTACTAAAGTGTCTTTATTTCTATTAATTAGAAATGACGTCAGGCCTATTAGTCATCAAGTGTAGGAACGTGTTAATACGACTCACCGTTAATCTGAGTCTGAGACAGAAACTTGGCCTGAATAAAGATAAAAAGTTGTTGTTTTTTTTTTAAAACAAACAAACAAACAAACAATATAGTTAGGTTAGTACGTAAACAAGAATTTTTACATGAATAAAAATCTTTAAGCGCCTTTACCATCGTGCGTCTTCTAGGATTCTAGGAGCGTCCCTCCCTCAGACCTACGAACACGATCTAAAGTCCACCGAGCTCATGACGTAATCGATAGCCTTGTTGCCGTAGAAACAGTATCATACGACACCACCTATCACGTGTGCTCGTCAGTGTTGGCTTTAACGACAGGTGATGAATACTCTTGTGTGAAATGATTCCCAGCACGCAATGTGTTTGTTTTGGGTTTTTATTTTATGTGTGATTTTATTTTAGCGACTTTCAAGCGTCTATTTCGAACACGTAAAGGTTA
Organism: Ictalurus furcatus; assembly: GCF_023375685.1. Lineage (NCBI taxonomy): Eukaryota > Metazoa > Chordata > Actinopteri > Siluriformes > Ictaluridae > Ictalurus > Ictalurus furcatus. Next base: position 17,200,674 of record NC_071281.1, read on the forward strand.
TAACACGCGGCCTCTTACATACTGAACTGACAGGTACGGTGCTCGTAAGTTTAACATTTTGCAGATTCTGCAAGGCGTATGCGATCATTAAAAAAAACACAAAAAAAAACAAAACAGAGGAATCATAAGGATTGCATTTTTTTATTTTATTTAGTACTGCCCTGAATAAGCTATTTTACAGAATAGATGTTTATATACAGTACTGTGCAGTAGTCTTAGGCACATGCAAAGATGCCTTCAGATGTAATGAAATGAAATGTTTCTACATTAAAATACCATAAAGATCAGTAAACAGAAATGAAACAAAGGCAATATTTGGTGTGATATAAAAATAGCAGTCTGTGGTACAGTGTGCGCAGGTTTATAAGGAAATGAGCTGTAAGTGTTATCGAGCTTCTTGCAGAACCAGACTCGGTTCTTCTGGAGACGTCGACTGTCGCACTCGCGTCTCATTTCTGCAGAGAAACCCGGCAGCTTTCATTGTGTTTATTGTCTGAAAAGTGTCTCTTATGTACTGAATACGCTGCTTTCTTCACTGACACACACACACATTTCTCTCTAACGCTTCATTTTGTGCTGGAAAACTAATGTTTTGGAATCGAAAATGTTTTTGTACTGACTAAAATCTATAACAAAGTTTGTACTTAAAAAAAAAATAAAAAAATAGGGTGCCTAAGACTTTTGCACAGTACTGGATTAATCCACAAGACACAGTAATAACTGAATTCACACAAATGAACCAGTTCAAAAGTTTGCACACACTCGATTATTAATCCCGTGTGTCGTTACCTGGATGATCGACGACCGTGTTTATGTGTTGTGAGAGTTGTTCACGAGTCCCTTGTTCGTCCTGAGCAGTTAAACCGCCCAATGTTCTTCAGAAAAATCCTCCGTCCTGCACATTCTTCACTTTTCCAGCATCTTCTACACATTTGAGCCCTTTCCAACAGCGTTTATATGATGTTCAGATCCATCTTTTCACACGGAGGACGACCGAGGGACTCGTACACGACTATTACACAAGGTGCGAACGTTCACTGATGCTCAAGAAGGCAACACGACTAACACGTTGGGGGGGGGGGGTAAACTTTTGAACAGGACGATCGGTGTAAATTGTTATTATTTTGTCTTCTGGGAACCACGTAAATATCTTATGCAGCTTATGAAGGGCGGTACTAAATGAAAAAAAATAAGATCTTTAAACCAAAAAATAAAGTTTTATCAGATTTTCCAAGGCGTATGTAAACTTGACCTCAGCTGTATTTAATGCAGATCTACTTTCAGTTAGAACTACCAGAGTAATTTACATGACAGAACGTTTGTAGGAAATGTAACATGCATTACTCAATACACTGAAGATCAGATTTTCAGTCACGGTCCATTTTAGAAAAGAAATTCTTCAATAATAACAATTATGTAAAAAAACCCCAACTCTTTACGAAATACGTCGGATGAACAAAAAAAAATCTACACACTGCTGTTAAAATGGCAGGTTTTTATCATATAATGTGTCTTTATTAAAGGGTGTGAATATTTACGCAACCAGGATATTGTAATTTTTCTTAAGACGTTTCTATTTTTTTTCCCCGCCACATGAATATTTTGGTTGCTGTGTCATTTTTTTTTTTTTTTTTAAACATCATGTTCATCCTGAAATTTTTATCAGGGGTGTGTAGACTTTTCATATCCACTGTACATGAATATGCAAGCAATCGTCACGTCTTAGTCACGTCTTAATTATTATCAATAAAACGTCATAACACAGCTCATTACAGTACAGCAGCACAGTACACGTCTTTTAATAAAATATATACAAGTTTGCACAAACAAACAAAAGAATTTGACAGAAAAGTGAATGCGCATGAATAAATTCTACAGAATAACACGAATGATAATTCACTTCTGGAAAGCATAACCTGTAATCTCAATAAAAACACGATTTATTCTTATATTTTTAATTAACTTTAATGAACTAGATTTGAACTTCCTTTATGTTCCAGTAGAATATAAACGTTTGCGGACAAAACCGCGAACGTGCGACGACAGAAACATTTTTTTAAATGATTTTTTTTTTTTGAATTAAAGAATGAGTTTTGCGTGTAAAACAAAGCCGGATTCAGATTCCACGAAATAACATCGAATAATTCACTGCTCTGAACGTTCATCTGTAAACCACTCGACACACTCGACACTCAAAAATCAGACTTCCCTAATGGCGATTTTCCTCGCTGAGCTACGGCGGAGTGCGAAAGTTTGCACGCCCTTAATTTATTGAATGTAATATACTTTATATACTAGACATTTTCACAAATGTTCCCTAGGAATATTACACAAATATTCAAATAATATCGGTTCAAACGTTTGCATCTTCCGTTCTGAACGCGATTTCATATTCTCTTTCGTAGTCTTTCATATTCTCTAATCGGCGTTTGGGTCCCCAGCGCTGTAATATTCTTTTTGTCATTTCTTTCGAATCAAGATTTCTTTTTCAAATTACTGCAAGAATCGCTGCAGAACTTTTGACGTGTTTTACGGTTCTTTTTAAACTATTTCTGTGTTTTTTCGCTCTCGCAAAGTTTCGTGCTTCGTCGATATTTCCACATTTCATCGGTAACTTTTTTGAAATTCTTTTTTTTTTTTTTTTTGGCAGGACAATTTATTTTAAAAAAAAAAACCCCTCAAACACACAGAGGTCATTTGTCCATTTTTCACCCAGGAAACACTGGAGAATGTAAATTTTCTGCAATCTTTCCAACATTAAAATCAATAGGAGAAAAATGTAAACAAATCACGCTGATCAAAATCATCTTTTGGATGATTATCACCACTTGCTGGAATACTGACCAGGGTTTAAAGCAGCAATAAGGAACCTTCTGCTTGTATCTGATGTAAAGAAATATCGTTTAAAATGATTTAACCTTAGTATGCGCCTTTTTTCTTTTATTTATTTTTCTATATGTTCTCCCAATTTTGTTTATTTATTCCTCCTCATCATCGTATGACATCATCATCGTCGTGACGGCTCTGTTCTGTATACGTGAGCTCACGGACACGTGTGATTGGCTGATTTCAATCTGATTGATGGGGAAAAAGACAGCAGAACATACTTGATTATCAAAAATACTCAAATGTGCACTCTCCTCTCATAAACCACTCTCAGGACCTTCGAGACGACGTTTCTGTGCAATAATACGACTCTTAAGTGACTTCCTGTTACCTCCTACTAACTGCCCTTGATATGTAATGTGTAATAAGACCACGGTTCTGGTACGTAAATGATCCCGGGGTACTTTTTGCGCAGGACGGAATCGTTCCACAGATAGACGACCCAAACAATCACCAGGACCAGCGTGATGATGAAGTTGTAAAGCAGGAAGCGACCGTTACTGTCCAGCACGTAGCCTTTCCGCTTCTGACGCATCACTGTGGCGGCCATGGCGAAGAAAGTGAAGACGTACAGAACGAAAATCTGTCCTTCCGTCACCAGATACCTACGAGAAATGAAATAAAATACTTTTAATTTTTTACATGCTACCTTATATTAGCTTCTAATACTTTATTTAATGGGGACAATAATGGGAATTGCATTCGTACTGGACCGGATCTAGCTCGACATAAAGATTTTAATCCCTTTTCACAAGACTCCATTTGAAGGAGGACATCAGCGGACGATGTTCTAGCATGTGAGAAAATAAATAAATAATAATTTAAAAAATCATTTTTTAAAACCCCCCGACCCTCTTGGATTAACGTCAACATTCGATATCTCTATTACCGATATTTCTATTATTCATCTTCATATCCAGAGAAGTTAGGTTATGAGTAAGGAATAGGCACTCCCATGTCGTGCTCTTACCATGCTGAAGTTGATTATCTCCATATGACTGCACAAGACCGTGTTTTATTCCTCTTACACCACAGCGATCCGCAAACATGACTATTTTTAAGTTATAAAAACGACACGTCGGCATACTTTCAACCGTTTATAGTTACACTTATAATTACAAGTTGTTTTCCTACGTGATAGCAGCTATAAAACAGTCGTTCCCTCGCCGTCCCATTATTATCTTTTGAAGTAAAACCAAAAAATAAACACAGATTGTCGCGTTATCGAGAAACCAGAACCATGAATTTTCCGATTTACATTTGCTGTTTTTTTTTTTACTCGGTTTAATACATCTTGTATATTCCAAGGTCATGATTTGTGACGTATCTTTAACAGATCAGTGTAACACTCGAAATAGAACCATTTCCTGTCCCAGCTCCCGGCATGCTGAATTACTGACCAATAATAGAGAGCACTAGGACCCAGCAGCAGCCAACCCAAGTGCGGCATCTTCTCCTCTTTGGATTGTGTGAAGCAGCCAGTGAAGTAGAGGAAGAGGATGAGGAAGAACGGGACGTACCTGCAACGGAGGTGACGACAGCGCTGCGTTAATACCTTTGTGTTCAGCCACAGATGTGCAGGCAGCTGGAATTTTCACACCTTTATCACCTACCGTACCGTACGTTCTAATATCAAATATAAACATCCCATAACATGTGTTTTTCATCTTATACCGCTACATCACATTTTATTTTATTTACTAAAGAGCATCGTACTTATCATACTTTAACATTTTATCCAGTTATCTGTCGTAGATGAGATTTCGTCGTTTAGATTTAGAGCTTAATTCACAAACACCTTCAAAAGATCCAATTTCTGAAAATACCGTACACGTTTCGAACAAACGATTCCGGACAGAATTCACCGGCCGCACTTCGGCTTCTCGTGAGGTCGGAGTATATCGGGGAAACGTCACAAGACAATTCGGATTATTTGACCGTTTCATTCAGTTCTTTCATTTTCATTCTACGAATTATTGTAATAAAACCGAAATGCTATCTTTCAAATCATTCAACTTTCAGGAAAAACAGACCGTTATTGTTGTCCTACAGAAATTATATTACGTGTGGCCTCTTAGCAGTGAAATTGCAGATTTGAGAAGAGAAAATCTCTGATTTAGCTTTACTACACAGTGCTCCTGTAGGTGCACGGACCCCTAAACCATCCCAAAATAGATGAGGTTGTTCATTTTAGTTATAAATAACTGCTGTTCATTTAAAGCCCGGCTGTTACTTGAATAAACTGTGAGGTAACTTTACTGCCGTGGAGTAAAATATTACTACGTTTCTGAAGAGTGATCACGAGGTACAGAGGCAGCAGATGGAGGTTGAAGTGAAAAACGTTGGAGAAGTGAACTAAGTGTGTAACGTGGATGTAAAACCCCGACACACGGATCCCTGTACGTACCACATGGAATGTCCTAAATGTTCGTCGTAGTAATAAAGGAGCTCGAAGGAGTCAATCTGAAAATGAGGACAAAAATAAGAGTAAACATACTGTATAACAGTATATATATATATATATATATATATATATAGATATAGATCTAGTGAATGAAACGATACAAGGTGAAATAAAGCAGGGAAATAAACACACACAAACATATACGGTATATTCTTAGCTTAGATACTGATATTATTCTCATTCACAGTGTAATAGAATGTAATAGAATATCTCACCAGAGAGGGAGGATTGAGGTCCTTCATGATGGGGTTGTCTCGGACAGACAGGTGGAGCTGGTAGCCGCTGAGGATCAGGCGGTGGTTGATGGAGTCCCCCACCAGGTGGATGCTGGCGCCCATGACGAACGTGATGATGCTCAGGTACACAGCAGTGCGTGGCAGCGTGGTGGGACTTCTCTCCATTAGCTACAACACACACCCGTCACGGGTCCATCCGTTTCATTCCATTTATCTTTATTCGTTAGCGATATTAGACTCTCTGAGTCGGAACACAGCTCACTGGTTCATCCACTTACAGCCACTCACATCCATGACAACTGTTTTCAAACTGAGTTGCATTAAACCACGTATAAATCACTCCGGCGCTTACTTACAAGCCCATGAGCGGTTGTACAAACTTGAACAAAAAATGAACAAAAGTTCATTTCCCAGCTGTTTTCCTTTTAATTCTTAGTGAATAAATTTAAATATAATTATTGAGTTTGGCATGCAGACAACTTATCGCTTTATACCTTCAGCAGCAGAAATGGTGTAATGACGTTGTAGGCCATGTGGAAGTAATCTCCAGCGCTGGGCTTGTTCAGAGGAAACCATTCTAGAGGTAATATAATCTGTGTGGGGGAGAGCAGAAAAGTCTGTTAGGAACATTGACAGTATTTCTGCTTATTTCATGATTCATGATATGACATGGAGATGCTGTGTCCTTTTAAAATGAGCTCAGGGTTGCATAGGATTGCTTTTTTTCATGTTTTACTGATTAAAACACTGTGCATGTGCACTCTAATGTCTCAGCAGATGTCCTTCTTTAGTTTGGTTGATTTTTTTTTCTCTCTAACTTGGAACATACACACTACCAGTCACAAGTTTAGACACACTCATTCTTTATTTTTTATTATTTTCCCCACATTTTAGAATAATAATAAAGTCATCAAAACTCTGGAGTAACACAAATGGAACTATGGGAATTATGTTGTGATAAAAAAAAAAAAAAAATCCAAAATAAATCGAAATAATTGAGTATTATATTATTAATATTATTAAATATTATTTGGCGTTTTCTCACCCGATTTCTTGAGGGATTTCCCTGAGATGATTTTTAAACAGTATTACAGGAGTTCACGCCGACGCCGGACTCTTATCGGCTGCTTTTCAGGAATATTTCACTCCGAGTCGTCCGTTTAAACATTTTTTTAAAAAAAATAAAATGTTAGTTTTGTAATGAAAGAAACGAACACGTCGGCACGATTATATTTTTGTCTACGACACCGATTTCACACGTCAAAAGCTTTTTAACTTCATGAGAAACATTTCAGTCGAGTGTCCACAAACTTTTGACCGGTAGTGTAAGTTAATATATTTAAAAGATTTTAACTTTATTCGGTATTTATGTGTAGTATTTTTTAAACGTCTGAATGTTTCCCTTTTTCTATGCAGTTATGTCTTGATTGTCTCCCATGTCACGGTGCTCCCTACTGTATGAATTCCAACGTGGTCTTTACTACAAATGACTTTGGACAATCTCGCTGTAACCGAGGTGCGACTCTGCATGCTTCTGGTACCAAATCATGGAAAAACTTGCGCTCGAGTTCAAGAGTAAGATCTGTGTCGTGTCAGGGAATATAACACACTTTCATGGCACAAAGTACTCCAGTAGATCGGATCGGGAAAAACATCTAATCCGATCTGACGCTGATCCAAAGTTTGATTCCTCCCTCTGTGAGGTACTTTTTAGGTTTTATGCTTGCACTATGAGATTATTCAAAGCAATTAAACATTAATAGATTGTAGCAGTGGTCAATAACCATTTCCAGTCATTAAATCAATCACCATCACTATAGGCCTCCCGAAGTCCAGGATCCAGTTCTGTACAGTGAAGGAGAACCAGAGGTCCAGGTGGAACTGGGATTGAGCAGGGGGAGGAGCTGTTTTTTCTCTCCTGGTCATGCTGTCCAAAGAAGAGAACACACAGAGTCATTAATAATTCACAACGCTTGTAAATAATCTAAGGCAGCACTGCACGACACATACACTGCTATACATCCATTTTAATCTCAGTAAACTTAGCTAAAACGCCACAAACATAAAATGGACAATGTACTTATTGTATACACTGTAAAATCATAAAGATTCAAATCTAACCAGCTTTATTATTGACCTAGTTATAGGACATTTTGGTGATAAACGACAATATGGTGTTCAAAATGCAATAAACCTTAAATATGGCGGCGCTATCCCATCTCCTCTTGGCCGTTTGCGAATCATTTTTAAATAATAAAAATAAATATTGTCATTAAATTCGTTTTCGCTTAATTACTGTAGTCATCAGTCTTGTGACTCTGATGTGAATGCAAGAGCATTACTTCCGTAAACAAACACCTCTTCCCGCCTTGTGACGTCACGTCCGCTGAGTTCTTCTTCGAATCTTAGGTGCTTTGTTGAATTTGCGCCCTCTTGTGGACGGTTAACAAAATTATTTAAAAACATTACGTAAATGAACTGCCCTGCGTATTATATTACAGTATATTATAAATGCATTTGTATAAATTAAGTAATAGCGAATAGTAACGGTTGCTAGGTGGTGGTTTGAGTATTTTTTTAAACATATATATTTATATTTATATATATACTCTAAGGCGGGATTTTTGTGTGCGTAATTCATTGCCAGTATCTGAGACTTTGAACCTCAGCGGCCACCATCGTGCAGGCAAACATGGCGTCCGACGAGGAAAGCGACGAGGATTTTGTCACTTATGGAACTCCTTTAGAGCCTCTCGAAGAAGGTATTGACTAATCGTAGTTAAATATATTTCAGATAACAACTAATCTGTCGTCACTTTTCTTTATTTGTGCAGCTGCGAAAACTTTAAAAGTCGCATAGCAGTATTTAAGCAGTTTTTCCCCCTACCTGTAGTTGTACAAGCCCCGCCTACTGCACTGTGATTGGTTAATATGAGCTACTCAAGCGTAGCTTGACTGTTTAATAGGCTGGACGTAAACTGCTGGCCAATCCTCGCCCAGTAGGCGTGGCTTGTTGGAATATGGGTGTGCTTAGTGAATAGCAGATTAGATAGTGTTTATACGGCCCAGTAATGACGCTGTATATGTTTATAGCGCGTTCACAGCTTACTATACTCACTACATATGTTTATATAACACGAATGGCTTATTATACGTACTGTATATGTAGGTAGAACGTTCATAGCATAGCATAGTCACTAGATTTATTCGTACCACATACAGAGTATACTACACTTCCTGTATATAAAGTCCTAGAGCATACTGTACTCACTTGTGTATATTCTTATCACCTTCAGCTTAACATACTGTGCTCATTGTACTTATTTGTAGCTGATTAATACTGTATAATACTTGATAAACACTCACCGTCCACTTTATTAGGCACACCTGCACATTTATGCAGTTATCTAATCAGCCAATCATGTGGCAGCACAGGTCAAGAGGTTCATTTAACGTAATCACACATCAGAATGAGGAAAAAGTGGGATCTCTGTGACTTTAACCGTGTCATGGAGGTAACAGTTGGGCTGGTTTGAGTATTTCAGAAAGTGCTGATCTCCTGGGAGTTGCACACACAGCAGTCTGTAGAGTTTGGACAGGATGGTATGGAAAACAAAAAACACAGAGTGAGTGACAGTTCTGCAGGTGGAAACAGACCTCTCTCGTTGATGAGAGAGGTCAGGGGAAAATGCCACATGATTGGCTGGTTGGATAACTGCACAAATGAGGGCAGGTGTACAGGTGTTCCTATTAAAGTGGACGGCGGGTAAATCGTATAAATTGCAGTCGGGGTTTGAGCGATGCAACGTGTTTGAACGCGGGTTCTCTTGCGTAATCGTGCAGTAAACCTGTGCCGAGTTTGTCGAGTTTGTGATCTCTGTGTACTGTGTATGCTCTCCACCTCAAACATATCTCTGCTTATTTCTGGGAATAATTCAAAACGAACGTCTTCTGTACCGTCGTGTGAAGACGAGCCCCTCAGAAAGCCCATACCCGTGCATGACCAGACGGTTAAGGATGAGAAAGGCCGCTACAAGCGGTTTCACGGAGCCTTCACTGGTGGCTTCTCTGCTGGCTACTTCAACACCGTCGGCACGAAAGAAGGTCAGGCGAGAAGACTTTCCAGAGCAGTAAACTACGTGTTTTTCGATTTGATTTATTTTTCCTGATGTGAGTTTTGCTGCAGATGTTACTTTGCCGTTGACCCTGTATAGGTTGGGCGCCGTCTACGTTCGTGTCGTCGCGAAATCAGAAGGCAGAGAAACACAATGCCAGACCAGAGGACTTCATGGATGAAGAAGTATGTGTTAGACCGTGTGCTTAATTCTGTTTATTTCCTAATCATTTTGATCAACTCCTTCACCAAAGGAAGGACTCCAGCAGCTTGGTTAATACGTTTGCAGGTTCTTTATGTCGAAATAAGTGTTTGAGTCTCATGAACTTGTACTATAGTTAGACGCCAGTCTCATTGATGGCCCAAGAACAGATTTATTCTTGATCCGGTAAAGCAATTAGAGCCGGTCCCTTTTCTTATTTGTCAGGATTTCAGCGAGCACGGCATCGCACCCCAACAGATCACCACCACTGATGATTTTGTTTCTGGGAGGCCCGATCAGATCAAGGACAAAGCCCGAGCCATCAGCTCCCTCACTGCTCCCATCCCAGGAGACACTCTGCTGGAGGAGCTGATCGCGCCCGCACGGTATTTCTTTTCATTTCATTTTGATCGTTTTTCAATTTTCACCTCTCTCTCGTTCTCGCTAGAGAAAACTCCTACTATCGCTATACGATGTCAAGTAGACACTCGAATAGAGTATAGAAAGTTCTAGATTTGGATTAGTAACCATATCGTGCTCTATCAGCTTGCCCCTTAGAAAAAAACTCATCATATTGCTCATCATGGCCGCGTCTCAATCGGCTCCTTAGTTGACACCCTAAAAAAAAATCCCACAATTCACGGCAAACACCAGGAGCGTCGATGCTCACCGTGTTCCCTTACTGGAAATGACGTCATGTTTTCTGAAGCCTCTCAGCTCAGGGAAAAAAAAAAACGTCGTACGAACTCTCGGCCAACGAATGTACAAAAGTAGCTTGTTATCGTTGTTGGATTACTTACGTTAGCTTTATTTTTTTAACTTTATTTGACGTCCTATATACGTTTTGTTTGAGTCTTAACGACGTTTAAGTGTTCAATGATTAAAAGTAATCCACTAGCGGGACTACGATCCCGCTTGAAGTACCACGACAGAAAGGCGTGTGATTAAGCGAACAAATTGATACGATGTATAACGTGTGAAAGATATCGGTCCTGCCTGTGGTTCATGCTGTAAACACCAGCGGAGACGTTTTACAACGCGAGTACGTAGTCTGGGAGTAATCATTCTGTGTGCACGGCAGGTCGTCTATCGGGGTGGAGCTGCTTCGGAAGATGGGATGGAAGGACGGTCAAGGGGTCGGACCCAGACTGAAAAGGAGACGGGGCAAACAAGACTCGGGTATGTTGTCTGTCAGAGTGCAAAAGGGAGGAGGGGGGGGTTAAACTTTTGCACTCCATTAAAACTGTAGCTTTCTGTCTGTCTGGTTATTACAGGTGTTAAAGTGTATGGATGTGTTTTACCACCCAAAGGATCTGAGGAGTCAGAGGTGACTGTAAACTTTAATTATGTTTAAAATACTTTATATTAAAATTTTAAATTGTTGCTTTAATCGTTTAAACAAACTTTGGTTTTTTTTTTTTTGGTTTTTTTTTGGTTTTTTTTAAAGGATGATGACGAGTTTGCTCCCGAGAACGTGACTTTCGCACCCAAAGACGTGACCCCGGTGGATTTCACCCCTAAAGATGACGTCCATGGACTCGGCTACCGAGGCCTCAACCCCCTGCAGGCCCTGAGCGGCGGTCCAGGGGTGTCGCATATCAACCTCTTCACGCTGGACTCTGATAGGGCGAGCCTGTTTGGCGACCGGAAGGCGGGGCAACATCGTAAGGGTGGGATCTCAGGACAGGTGAGGTGTATTTAAAAAATAAATAAATAAATAAATAAAAATTGTATTGTATGGAGAAGCATTTCTCATCCTATCGCTGCTGTTGTTTTTCTGTGTGTACAGGCATTCGGCGTGGGAGCAATGGAGGATGAGGACGATGATATCTACCACAAGGACGCCATGTCCAACTATGACGTCGTTCTGGGTGGGGAGGAGCCGGGGGACGGACTTTACGGATGGACCGCACCTCAGCAGTACAGACAGAAGAAGAGAGGTGAGCGTGAAAATATCATCGACTCCAGTACGTCGTGGTTTCGGCTTTGAACTCATTTCATAACATAACATTAAATATAACATACTTTTGTATCTATTTCTGTTTAAGAACTAAGGGTATTTTTTATTTCTTTTTACTAGTTCACTGTATGGCGTTTTAAATAAATAAATGAAGTTAATTATTATTATTATTATTATTATTTATGATTAAATTAAAAAACTATATATCAGTCATTATGAGTGGAATTAGTTTGGTTAGTCTTTCATCTTTTCCGTGCTGTTTTTGTAGATTTTCTGACCTATTTTTTAAAAAATTGTTCTTTAATCTAGATTCAAGCAGAGATGCAGTGTACGTGGGGAAAATCCTGGAAGGTTTCACGCTAACTTCAAAACCTGCGGAAGCGAAAACCGTACGTGAGAGTCACAATCGCAGATGCTCAAACGGCTCGCGAGTTCGCCAAATATGACGAGCTTGAGGATGAAAGTCAGTCTGTAATAATGTACATTTCTATACCGGATATAATCCGTCGATTATGAAGCGTAAATCGTGTGTTCAGGTGTTTCCTCCGCCCGTCCTGCCCCGTGATTATCGGCCTGTGCATTATTTCCGGCCGGTGGTGGACACGTCGTCCGTCAGCCCAATGGTAGCCCAGGTGCTGCAGGCTTCACGTGGACAGCTATCCCAGAATGCACCGCAGCTGCAGAGCCGCCACACGCTGGACTCCGCTCAGAGGAGAGAGATGCTGGGAGAGACCGGTTTACAGGGTATTTATGTTTTATATATTTATATCTATTTGAGTCAGGGCCGGACTGGGACATCGTTACAGTCTCACACGCATCCGGTCCACCCCATACACCCACAGCAAATTTTGAAACCACTGACAACACTCTTTTTTTTATTTCCTAAGTTGAGTTTATTACACACAGTACGACCATCCCATAAAAACATAAACGAGTAACTTAAAGGTAGTGAAGCAGTCCTAATTTATATCAGCGTACACAGGTCTGCAGAGCGTTTAACAAACACCAGAAGTGCAAAGCTGCCAGTAACTCTCTACTTTTCACTCACGAATGTACATTAAATGCAGAAGAAAGGTCAACCAAACACTCTTGTTTTGTTTTGTTTTGTTTTTTTTTAACTTAAATACACAGGTATTTTTTAAAAAATACTTAAAATACCTGAGGTCTAACCATACTATATTTCATACAAATAAATGAAAGCACATTTGATTGATCTTCTTTGACCCTGACCTGTCGTCTCAGGTTGACCCTGGAGTGTGAGTGCTGCACAGAGCTAGCGCCAGGTTAACTCTCTCCACCTTATTGTGAAGAACAGGAGAAAAAAGTTTTTCTTCCGCCTCACATATGGGAAGACATCATTTTTTAAATTGCCGAAATATCTGTTAGCGCAGTACTAACTACATCATGACAATAGCTATTTAGAAAAATCCTAATATTGAACATATGACCTTTTATGACTCATAGCTTGGAAAAGTGTTTTGTTGTTGTTGTTGTTGTTGTTTGCTCTAGCTTTATTTGTAATTTCAATATTTAAAATAACATGGAGGGCTCCCTAAATGTAATGTACATAAATTGGATATATATATATCTATACAGTAGATAACGCTGTCCTTTAGCATGTTATGAGTGACGATAGTAATAGTGGTAACGTTTGCTAGTAGTGAAACTGTGGTTAATACTTGTTTAGCGAAGTTAGAGAACACAAAGCTACAGTATTTACAGATGAGACTGACCTGCACTTGAAGCCATCCTCTCCGCTTCCTCTCTGCTTCCTCTCTGCTTCCTCCCTCTCTGCTTCCTCTCTGCTTCCTCCCTCTCTGCTTCCTCTCCTCTTCCTCCCTCTCCGCTTCCTCTCCTCTCCCTCTCCATTTCCTCTCCTCTTCCTCCCTCTCTGCTTCCTCTCCTCTTCCTGTCCTCTTCCTCTCCGTTTCCTCTCCTCTACCTCCCTCTCTGCTTCCTCTCCGTTTCCTCTCCTCTACCTCCCTCTCTGCTTCCTCTCCGTTTCCTCTCCTCTACCTCCCTCTCTGCTTCCTCTCCGTTTCCTCTCCTCTACCTCCCTCTCTGCTTCCTCTCAGCTTCCTCTCCTCTTCCTCCCTCTCCGTTTCCTCTCGTCTACCTCCCTCTCTGCTTCCTCTCCGTTTCCTCTCCTCTACCTCCCTCTCTGCTTCCTCTCTGCTTCCTCTCTGCTTCCTCCCTCTCTGCTTCCTCTCCTCTTCCTCCCTCTCCGCTTCCTCTCCTCTCCCTCTCCATTTCCTCTCCTCTTCCTCCCTCTCTGCTTCCTCTCCTCTTCCTGTCCTCTTCCTCTCCGTTTCCTCTCCTCTACCTCCCTCTCTGCTTCCTCTCCGTTTCCTCTCCTCTACCTCCCTCTCTGCTTCCTCTCCGTTTCCTCTCCTCTACCTCCCTCTCTGCTTCCTCTCCGTTTCCTCTCCTCTACCTCCCTCTCTGCTTCCTCTCCGTTTCCTCTCCTCTACCTCCCTCTCTGCTTCCTCTCAGCTTCCTCTCCTCTTCCTCCCTCTCCGTTTCCTCTCCTCTGCCTCCCTCTCCGCTTCCTCTCCGCTTCCTCTCCTCTTCCTCCCTCTCTGCTTCCTCTCCGCTTCCTCTCCTCTTCCTCTCCGTCCTCACTTCTGTGAAAGATCAAATTTTTTTTTTTGTTGTTTTAGGTCATGTGAGAACTAGTTTCCTTAAAACTTACTGCGTAACTCCTGACTCAGTCACTCTTATATTAAAGGCTGTATAAATTATTAATTAATAATAAAAAAAACATTAAATGCACATGGAATTTCGTTTAATAGTTAAACTGTAAAATATAAGTGCATTTCTAAATTTATTTTTACCCTGAAACAAATAGGGATGTAAACTTTTGCACTTATTTGTTGAAGTATATCTTCATGTATTCATACTTCTGATTGCCACTTACTTGCTTAAATGTGTGTGTGTGTGTGTGTGTGTGTGTGTGTGTGTGTGTAATGTGCAGGTCCCCGCTCTGTATTTGAGCTCCTGGACAGTAAGGACAGAGAGAGGTTGAGTGAGATCCGTAAATCTGTAGAAGAGAAGAGAGCTACTTTACCGGATCGTTTCCAGTCCAGTACCGCTCCGTCTGATGTTCTCACCCAGCTGCAGGTCTCTAGAGCTCAGGCAGACCTACAGCTCCAGGTCTCTAGAGCTCAGGCAGACGTACAGCTCCAGCCCCGGGCTTCAGACACGGCCCAGCGAGCTCTCAGCGTCTGGTCGAGTCCCACAGCTCAAACCGGCCAGACTTTTAGACCGTTTGAGAAAAACCCGTCCAAGCAGGCGCGCTACGACCGCTACATCAGCCACCTGAAACAGGGGGATAGAGCTGAAGGTGAGAAACGAGGCGATACTAGAGCGACTCTTTTAACGACTCTAAACACCGACCATCGCAGCTTCTGCAACAGATCTTTATGTAGCATGAATTAATGGAAATTATCATCAAATCAAATAGATTATATCGAGGATAGATTAATATACTAGATAATAAAAACTAGGATCTCAAACCAAACACTAGCTCAGAATCGGAAGAGCTTTCACAAACTTTTATAGATTTTTTTTTTTTATTTTATTATTTTATTTACCCACTCTGGTCTGATTATGTTGATTATTTTTGTTGTACATTTAGAAAACCTGGCTGAATTCTCTGGGTGCGTGCGTGCGTGCGTGCGTGTGTGTGTGTGTGTGTGTGTGTTATGTAGACGCTGTGGAGTTGAGTCTGGACCCAGCGATGACGGAGTGGGAGCGAAGCCGAGAGCGAGACGAGTTCGTGCGCGCTTCCGTGCTCTATAAACCGACTAACTCCTCGCTCTCCTCTCGCTTCACCCGCGCCAAACACGAGGACGACACCGACAGCGTGGAGGTGCCACGAGATCAGGAGGTCAGCATGTCTGATTTTATACACTTAAATTAATAGAATTATTATTATTCCAGACGCATTTTAATTCGGCTCGAACACGAACATTTCCTGTTCACATGTTAAGATGTTAACACGCTCAAATCCGCCTTCATGGAGCAGTATTCATTTGTAAAATAAATTAATAAAATAAAAGGTTATATATATATATATATATATAATGTGTGTGTGTGTGTGTGTGTGTGTGTGTGTGTGTGTCTGTATCAACAGGGCGACAAGGATGACAAGCAGGCAGCAGTGAAGATGAAGATGTTTGGGAAACTCACTAGAGACACGATGGAATGGCATCCTGATAAACTACTCTGCAAGAGGTTTAATGTTCCACACCCTTACCCAGGGTGAGACACACACACACACACTTATATACACACACATACACGCATTTGCTTTACTATTCTTGTGAGGACCTTTCATTGACATAATTATTAATGCAGCTAATCAATTCTACGCCACACCTAAATCTAGTCCTAATTTTAACCTTTTCTCCAATCGTCAGCTCGAGCATCGTGGGCCTCCCCAAAGTGAAGCGTGACAAGTTCTCCATATTCAACTTCCTGTCTGTCACGGATGACAGACAGAGCTCTCAGGCCACGCCCACATCCAGCTCGGGGAACGCTGCCGCTTCCTCACTTGGTTCCTCCTCTTCAGCAGCCTCGGGCAAACGCTCAAGGTGGGATGTAGCCGATCAGGGGTCAAAGGTTAAAGAGACGCCGAACGTACACGAGACAGGGCGCCAGCAAGAACACACCATCGCCGCAAAGACATCCACAACATCTACAGCATCCTCAGGCTCCATCGCTGCTGCCGAGGTGTTTTACTGATCTATTCTTAACCCTTCAGGAGGTAGTATTTATACAGCACTCAAAAGATGTCATTCTTCATTTAAGTAAACCAACAATAGATTCAGAATGTATCCTTAAATACGTAATAATCTTGTAAAACAAAACTTAAATGATAGAAAAGAATTTACAAAGTAAAATAAAATCTATAAATATATAATTAGGTCTCAAAATAATACAATTAAAATATATAGTTAAATAATAATGATTATAATATATAGTTCTGAAATTCTAATATGTGCGTCAGTGTGAGAAATAATGGTCTTATATAGTGCAGAGATATTATTGCATGCATAATCGTTTTCATAATTATTGGCACCCTTCTAAAGAATGAGAAAAAAGTGGTTTGATTTTTCACTTAAACTATTAAAAGTTGGGTTGTTTAAAAGAAAATAATCCTTTTAAAAAAATTAAAAACTGGTAGTTTGTCTGTTTTTGTTTTTTTATGTATTATTATTGTATTTTATTTTATTTTTTTACGAATTGTCGTCTCTTAGCAAGCGGATTGGAACAGGTGCCGATCATTTTAAAACCAATATCTTTTTTTGCAGAAAAAAATTCCAGTACTTATTAAAAAAAAAAATAAAATAAAGCGATACAATGCCTCTGTATATTTAAGCTCAAAAATATCACTTCCTGTTACTCATTTTACATATTACCATCTGCTCATTTCCGAGAAGGGTGCCAGTAATTTCACGTAAGAGTTGCCTGTATGCTGTTAAAACCCTGGGCTTGTTATTTTGCCTGATTACAATAATTCATCGTTGTGATTTTTGATAAACTGTAGCCTGAAGTCTCCGAGGCTGATGCCGAGCAGAAAACCCAGACGGCTGAGGATGAAGAGGAGGCAGAGGAAGAAGAGGTCAGACCACCGATGGACCTGTTCAAGGCCATCTTCGCCAGCTCATCTGACGAGAAAAGCTCGTCTTCATCCGAGGAAGACAGCGGTGAAGAGGAGGAGCGGGAGGCGGAGCTGCAGACACCCGTCGTCATACCTGCCCAGCCTGTTGCACCTCAGGCTCCTCCCACGTCACGTTTAAGTAGTGTAACCGGTATGAACTGGTCTTAGATACTAGTTAGTTATTAACGAACGTAACTTTAATAACCGTAGTTCTAACCCGATTCATTTACTACACAGAGCCGGAATCACGGATCGCCGATAAAGGAGCGCAAAAAGACTCTCCCGCTGCTTCTTCTGTCCGCGCTGCAGATCTCGACCGTGAGGAGTTTGGACCCAGACTACCACCACCTGGTTAGTTACCGGATTCTCGATTCTGATTGGTCAGAAGGTGTTGATTCATTTTCCGTAACGGCATCTCTGATGGTGGTGCAGCTACAAATCGCAGGTTTATATTAATACGTTATCGTTGATACGGTGAAGTTTTCTGTAATGAGATGTTTATGTTACATTTATGGAAGGAGTCTTCAGTGTCAACTCCTTGTAACAGCTCGTGACTTTTCCAGCGTCTTCACGGCAGGAGTTTTGTTGTTTTCTCGGTAACGTGACAAGCTGTGTGGGGTTTTTTTGTTTTGTTTGTTTGTTTGTTTTGTCTGTTGAAAAATACGAGGCTTTTGAGGGAATGACTTTATACATATTACTTTGATTAAAACGATGGATAATGTTCTCTAGCTAGTAAATGGTAGCTCAGTCAGTCATGGCTCTCAAAACTCTAAATCTTTTCCTGCGAAAATCTTAACGCTGTAGGGTTCGCCGATGCACCATCTTAAGTTGCGCTTCCGGTATCTCACCGGACCCAGGTCCGTCCGGCCGTATCTACTCACGCATGCCCCGGCTCCAACGTTTGCAAAATGGCAACTCGTATTTCGACCCGATAAAGGCTTCAGCACCACCCGATAGGAGCGAATGGTGCCACGCTATCCACTAATACAGTATATACCACACAGTCATTGATTAGTAGCTACGTTAAAGTGACATTGCCGAGTGACCCGTGTACACACTCGCTACCATGTCAGTCACAGCATTTCTAACTTCTACACCTTTATTTTCCGATCAGGGCAAGCGTTCCCCTCGTCCTCGTCGCCAGTACGGGAGGAAAAAGCGAAGAAACGGAGCAAAGAGCGGCACAAATCCAAGAAAGAACGCAAACACGGGAAAGAGAAGAAGGTGAGCCGAGCGCGGTTTCCATAGTGACGGTTTCTGCTTGTCGCATTTTCTGTCTCGCTTTATCGCTTTTCTTTTCTCTCAGCATAAGAAGAAGAGTAAGAAGCACAAGCATAAAGGGAAACAGAAGAAGAAGAAAAAGGAGGAGGAGGAGACGGACAGTAGCGCTGACGACTCCGACTCTGATGGTGGTGATGTAACGAAGACGGGGTCGGTGTCCAACAAGGAGCTGCTCCAGAGGTCCGGGGTCTTACCCGTAGACATTACACCGTCTGTGATTTCTTTTCATTTAATGCTTTTTTATTATTATTATTATTTTCAGTGTTCAGTAGTTCAAAATTAAACTCGCTCTCTTTGTTTTCCGCTCTCAGGTTGAAAAACCTCCGAGGAAAGAAGTGACGGCGTGAGGACTCTGAGACGGACGAACTGTCCTCCATGAGGATTCTGCTCTAACGCGTACAGGAGCTCGATTTTGTGTGAAATTCCATGTTTTGCGAC